>NC_134406.1:13090823-13390823 GCF_038048845.1 Mixophyes fleayi | reverse complement strand
CTGGGGACACCGGTAATTATAGTTACAAAGGTCAATTGGACAGCTGAACATAATATATAGTATTCACATTTTACATGGTAAAATGTAAAAAAAAAAAAAAAATACAAAAAGGTCATTGTTTAACAAATTTCTGATATCAAAATTAATTTGCCCATGTTTTCCTTGTATGAAACATGTTACAAAGTGCCCAACAGAGTACTATGGTGACATAATGGTCAGTTTGGGACTGGCTACAGTGTCATGTACTAAGTAGGTAGAAAAATAAATCAACAGGATAGCTTGCTATATAAAAAATGTATATAATAATAATTTGCATTCAGTAGCAAAGAAAAAAAAAAAATAATAAAAAAAAACAAACACTCTCCCTGCAGACCATAGTTAATAGAGTTTGGCAGACCCAGCAAATAGAGTACATGAGCAGTATCATCTGCAAGTCCTCGAGAGCCTTCACCAGGGTTTGGGGCCCGTGGCTGTCCTTTATGCAGGCTCGCTCACCTTTCACATAACTATTACTATCTCTCCCTCCTCTCTAGCTTCTCATGTCATCATCATCATCATAATTTATTTATATAGCGCCACCAATTCAGAAGCGCTGTCCAGAGAAAATGTATCATTCACATCAGCCCCTGTCCCATTGGAGCTCACAGTCTAAATTCCCTAACACAGACACAAACACACAGACAGACAGACTAGGGTCAATTTTTGATAGCAGCCAATTAACCTACCAGTATGTTTTTGGAGGGTGGGAGGAAACCGGAGCACCCGGAGGAAACCCCCGCAAACACGGGGAGAAAATACAAACTCCACACAGATAAGGCCATGGTCAGGAATTGAACTCATTACCCCAGTGCTGTGAGGCAGAAGTGCTAACCACTGAGCCACTGTGCTGTAACTCACATTGGATCCAGCTACCCTTTTTCTCCCCTCTCTCTATATCACACTCATTCTCTCCCTTTTTCTTCTTCTCTTCCCTCTGTATGGAAATCCGTCGCTCACTCTCTCTTTTCATCTATACATGTATGGTGAGTACTATCTCTATGCTGGTCGTAGACCCTGTTTACTTATCTTGTTATTTTCAATCTGTGTACTTATAATGTCAACTATTTCGCATGTGACCTTGCAAAAATAAAACAGAATTTTTTTCATTTATTTTTTTAAAAAAACACCTTTCAAAAATGACCATTATATTCTGGCGGATCTCTCCTTTTAAAAAATAGAAGAGTCTTTAGATTTATATATGAGAGAGTTCAGTATTTAAAGAGACCAGTAAGACCAGCTCTGCGTATACATCATCATTGTGCGAGTAGCATCATGATGGATAAAAGCTGCTCCACCTCTGCAAGATTTACTGCTGGCTGAGTGCGCTGTAGGCGCTGGGATTAATGTGACCCAACGTTAACTGAAGCTCAGCACCAAGGAAGACGGATGGACGGGTCAAACTGACTAATAATAGTATTCACACACTCACAGTCTCTAATAACCGCACTCTAATATGTTACACATTTGCAGTCTCTAATTACTGCACTCTAATAAGTGCCAAGTGCAAATAAAACTTCAAATAAGGGGAACATGGTGGAGGCTGAAGAAAGCAGACAGTTAAAATACAATATGTTTAAACCATGTTAAAATCATTTTAAAGGGACTCTACCCTGAAGGCCAAGTCTGGACTTTCAGTTCCAAAGCGCGAACTGGGAAAGACTGACCCGCGGAACTCTTGCCACCCTACTTAGTATCACACCGCTGCCTCAGATACATATGGTTTCATTAAACTGCAGTGATTATTCATTGCAATAATTGAAGAAGAAAACAAAAAGAGGGGTCTAAGTATAATGAGTGAACTTACAACAGTTAGCGTAGAGTAAATTCCAAAAATTTGCACTGTGAATGTCCACAAATACTGCACTTGGATATGATGCGTATCTGACACCTGTGATACATTACTGAAAGGTGGAGGGGAGGGAACGGGCGATCTGACACTTGTGATACATTACTGGAGAGGTGGAGGGGAGGGAACGGGCGATCTGACACTTGTGATACATTACTGAGAGGTGGAGGGGAGGGAACGGGCGATCTGACACTTGTGATACATTACTGGAGAGGTGGAGGGGAGGGAACGGGTGATCTGACACTTGTGATACATTACTGAGAGGTGGAGGGGAGGGAACGGGCGATCTGATACTTGTGATACATTACTGGGAGGTGGAGGGGAGGGAACGGGCGATCTGACACTTGTGATACATTACTGGAGAGGTGGAGGGGAGGGAACGGGCGATCTGACACTTGTGATACATTACTGGAGAGGTGGAGGGGAGGGAACGGGCGATCTGACACTTGTGATACATTACTGGAGAGGTGGAGGGGAGGGAACGGGCGATCTGATACTTGTGATACATTACTGGAGAGGCGGAGGGGAGGGAACGGGCGACCTGACATAGGCCGGGTACAGTGAGGGCAGGATCACACGAATGTGACCAGTAAGTACACGTTTACATGCCTGTCAGGAGCCGTATCTATCGCGGGTGCAAAACACCAGCACTAGCTACCTGCTTCTGATTGGCTGACTGCAAGTTCACCTCTGAGGCGGGTTCTGCATTGACCATACATGTATTATAGGATTTTGTGGCCATATTTAAAAAATATTTTTTTTCCTACTTTCATACATAGGCAAGAAGAAATATTATACCTGCTGTATTATATCAGCACTAATAGTGAATGTGTTTTAGCTATCAAAGCAAATGCTCAGACTTTTCTTATGCTTATGACCGGATTGTGTGTATGTGGGTGTACGTATGTCTGACGTTTATACTACAAGAGCAGAGCTGGACCCTTCGTGGCTACAACTCAGCACATGGGTGTAAATATACTATTTTTACAGGAAACTTTTTAAAAAAATTTGCCCAATATGCACAAAACTCGTCACCAGGCCGTGATCTCTGGAAAATAGCACATACGTTGATTTTCCTAGTGTTACAATACTGACTGTGTATTCCCATGTACCGAGGTACATCGCTGAGGCACTTGCTAGTACCCGTTTTTTTAAACACACCCATCTGATTAAGAGGAATTATGTTCTTTAAAAGTAATTCTTTGGTAGCTCAGTTCCGTGTTACTTTACTAATTATAATCTACCTCCACCTAGGCAAGTTGGACAAAGACCCCATCTGACATACAATGTGTTGTTGATGTCCGTGTACCACCGTCTATCAAATCCAGGCTTTCTCTCCTGTGGTTCACGGGGCTCGGTTTGTTTTCCGGATAATTTGATTTGAGCCTCTTCTCTTTCCCCAGCCCTCTTCAGCCTATAAGCCTCCTCTTGTACTTTGATTTGCTGTTGCACTTGGGTATAATCCTGCAGGGCCTGGATACGCTCGGAACGCTCTATCTCTCTGCCATCCAGCCACTTCAAAGGGAAACAAGATCACAGTTTCAGCTCACATAAGTAGAATCAAGAAAGAAAAACAATCACAGCATCAGTCTCACCTTCAGTGCAGCATTAAGGATACAAATATGTGACTATCAGTTGAAGTCACTAAGAAGATGAACCGTGCCAAAGCCACACATCACCCACGTACATAATTTATGACCCACGCATTCTGGTGCACTGAGAGCTCATGCCGAGTAGGCAATTAATTGGCACATGCGATCCTTCTAGAGCAATTTAGGAAATAAACATAGTGAAGTATTCATGAAGAATAGACATGAGACTCAGAGTGTGTTCAGCCAGGCCAAGAAGAAGCTCTCCTAGACCTCTAAGGGTTAATGTGCGGAAAGCATTCAATGCCTAAAGTCAATGACGGTATGGATGCCTATGTCTGTAAGTAGTGGGATTATATATAGAGATCGCCACCGTGGGTCTGATTGAACAAGGAATGCAAAGTGAACGCAATTTGTGTTTTTGCACGCACGTCCGTCCGTATTCAAGTACAAGCGGATCTGAAGAAAAAATCCATTTGAACACATGTATAAGTAATATCTGGCTATATAGTACTTGTTATATGACAGACACAACACACTGCAGGATATGTACATTACATATGTGCTATATAAAGTCCCAGCAGAAAGCACAGTAGATGGAAAAGGAAATACATTAACACCTGTAAATATTATAATCATTAAGAAAAATACATTTAAAACATTTTTTCCCCATGAAACACATTAGGATGTTATTAATCCCTACTATACATAAAATGCATTTTTACAGTTGCTCTTAATTGCAAAGACATGTTCTAGCTGCATACACAGCCGTTATCACTATCACTCAGCACTAACACCTGACCTGCAGCTGGTGCAGGTGATACGACTAAAATTATGTACCACAGAGATATCCAGAGGTTGAATCAGACGGGTGTGAGTGTGTTCGACATTGGCTCGCCCTTACTGTACATTGACTACGTGCATACACCCTTTCCGCCCGTCAAATCGTAGGCTGTAGTAACTGCCATTTGCGTTCACAGATGAATTGCATACACTGAGTTCACTGGCGTATATAGTTCGTTTCCAGGAATGAGCACAGCTATTTTACGCAAAATACGGCACGTATTGGGACTTACGTTCCCTAATCAATCAGGCCCAGTGTGTCTGAAAATTATTACATTTCAGATATTTAGTCGCAAAAATATTCAATTACTGATATTTTTTTAAAATATGTAGAATTACTACAGAAAACAAGTAAAGCATCTTTTTGTCTTTGTCATATATTAAACCTCTGTGTCTATCACGGAGCTATATAATATATCTGTGTTATGCTTAATAAATCTGTCCATTTTTTTTTTCTGTTCTATCCTTAGCAGATGTTGCTTAGGTGGGTGGTGCTTCTCTATCTTGCATCATTCTGTAACAAGGGAAAGAGAGAGCTTGTGTGATTGGCTAGCCAGTCTCTGGCTAGCCAATCACTGGCTGTAAGCTGGCAGATACGCCCATTGGGGCAGGGCCAGTGATGTCACATAAAGCCGACTACTGACATACTCTGTCTGGATATTGTTTTCTATAAGATCTTATTAGTACAGCGGGCTGAAGATGTGGAATGGGACTTCACTACAGCCACAAAGTACATCATTATTTAAGAGGATTTTCCTACTTAACAATTGTTACCATTTTAAGTTTTAACGTAAACTATCCATATAAGCAAATTATTTTCATGTAATCAATGTATAAACTGATTTTTCTCTTTCTAAATATTATTTCTGAAACTACGGCCATGAAATGGAAATGCAGAAACTGAACTAATGGTACAGAAAGCTTAATGACAACTGAACCCCAAAATTTGAATTTTCATATATAGAACATTCATGAAGGTAAAATACAATATTCAGCATACCTCCAAACTGCCCCGATTTAGGTGGGGCAGTCCTGATTTGAGACCCCGTCCTGCCATCCCGATTGGGATAGCTTTGTCCCACGGGCGGGAAAGTGGGGGATAATTCTGTTCACCACTGCTCTCCATGGCACCCCTGGCATGGCAAAGAATGTCCCTAAACATGTGCCCACGTCACCCCTTTACCTCATCAAATCCAATTTCTGCACTACTCCTCAAAACTAAGTGTATCGTATCCTAACTGACACGCTAAGCTTTGTGATTTCACCTTTTTGTGCTGTATCAGCACCATTTTAGTCATCATGATCATCACCATTTATTTATATAGCGCCACTAATTCCGCAGCGCTGTACAGAGAACTCACTCACATCAGTCTCTGCCCCATTGGAGCTTACAGTGTAAATTCCCTAACACAAATACAGACACACACTCACAGACTAGGGTCAATTTGTTAGCAGCCAATTAACCTACCAGTATGTTTTTGGAGTGTGGGAGGAATCCGGAGCACCCGGAGGAAACCCAGGCAAACACGGGGAGAACATACAAACTCCACACAGATAAGGCCATGGTCGGGAATTAAACTCATGACCCCCGTGCTGTGAGGCAGAAGTGCTAACCACTAAGCCGCCGTGCTGCCCATAGGGACCTACCGTATATACTCGAGTATAAGCCGAGTTTTTCAGCACATTTTTTGTGCTGAAAAAGCCCCCTCTCGGCTTATACTCGAGTGATGCTCTGGGTGATCTAAGTGAGCGGCATCCCTAGTGGGGAGAGAAGGTGCCGTATTGAGAGCAATGCAGGATGCAGCAGAGCGGGCAAGGTGGGTGGTGCAGGTGCGCCTGTGCAGAGTGACCTCTGACATCACGTCACACTGCGCAGAGCCACGTCAAGAACAGATGCTGCCCGGCATTAGACTGCTCATGCAAATCCCGGTATTGGCCACCCTACTGCTGCATTCTGTATGCAGTAGGGTACAAGTGTATTGCTGTAGACAAACAAGGTAAAAATGCGCGGTCAAAACAGATCGGAGCCACCAGCGGGGAAACTACCCAGCACTCAGTGCCAGCTCACACACCGCCCGGACAGGACACCGCTGCCCGCCTGACCTCACAGCCATATCGACATCGCTCCTGCTCAGAGCGGTCAGCGTCTACCCAACCTACCCAGGACCGCGCACAAGACCCCTGGCATCCACCATAATGGTAGTTTGACTACCATCAAAAGGTAATGGCATACTTTTGTCACATCTGAACTACTGTGCATTCCAGGCTGCCAAAGTTAATACAGGCAGAAGCACTATTTAAATCCATCTACCAGCGGCACGGACACACTTATCAGTGCAATACCTACCAGATTGTCATCCATTCATTAACTTGCTCAGCATCCATTAGAAATACTGCTCTGCATGTTGAACACTGTAACATTTACCTCTGTTTAATACTGTGCCATATTTATACTGTCTACTGTTTATATTTGCTTTATACTGTACGAATCCAATACATCTATACTCATTCATTAATCACCCGCCCACCACACCTACCCTTCATTCACATTGGTCACTACTCATCAGTGTACTGGAGCGCAGGGTGACATACCCCTCTACCATAGTAATTTAGGAGTGTGGTTAACTCCCATTTACCCAGCTGCTCGTACACCTCCGTTGCCATAGTGCATTCACCACCTCTCCACCTCTTAAGAAAATAATCTATTAATTGTTGGGGTTTTGGGGTACTACATCAATTAATGTAATTTTATTGGTATCTATTTTTATTTTTGAAATTTACCAGTAGCTGCTGCATTTCCCACCTTAGGCTTATACTCGAGTCAATAAGTTTTCCCAGTTTTTTGTGTTAAAATTAGGTGCCTCGGCTTATATTCGGGTCGACTTATACTCGAGTATATACGGTATTTAAAAAAAAAAAAAGAAATAAGACCATGATTTAATGTTACCTTATCACCACAGCAGCTGAACAATCCTGAGCGACCACAGTTAAAACTAACCTAAGCAAATAGGGCCCCTGTTCCTCTCTACTGACCGAGTGTGGCTCCTAGCTCAGCCCCCAGATCCACTGGCAGCAACAACAACAAAACCTTTATTTAAAAAACTTGTACATCAAAAATATATATATACACATTATATTAAAGTTATAATATAACTGTTATATTATATCTTCCACCTCCCTTCCCCCACCCCCCAAGTAAATATTTATTTTCTGGGCTAGAGGTAATAGCCAGATTCATTTTAGAAAGACACAGAGGCTGGAAAAATGTATTTGATCATGAAATATTTTTCTGCATTTACATTGTGGAGGTTTAATTGTCCTTTAAACCAGAATCGCTGACAAGGACGTTATTCTTTGCTACAATCACACTAACACGCGCCTCTGGCAACGGATTTCTGTGAAGCAAGCGACAGAAGTACAGGTAATAAGCAGGAAATGATAGTGATATATAACAAGCTTTGCTAGGTGACACAAGCTGAAGTCTTTTCAGCAAATCGTCTCACAGATCAAAAGGAATCATCTGTAATTTAAGAATCTGTTTACATTTCTTTCCTCTTCTGCGTTCTTTGACATAAATCTAAATGCAAATGTGTGTTTTGTGTATAATAATAATAATAATCCTCTTACAATATATTTGCTCACTGGAATACGCATTTGTAGGAAAATGCATTTTGGCGATTATAACAGAGACCTTAAAGGGCAGACCCAGGTTGACATTTTATTTATTGACGTCTCGTTCCACAGCGCTGCATCTAAATTGTATATAATACATAATTCAGCCCAAACTGCACCCTTGGTTGAATGCTTTACCATGTAAACAACGGATTCATTATGATACACTCTTAGATATACAAAATAAGAAATGCAATAATAATGGAATAATGATGTGCACAGTGAGTGGAGTACCGCCCTTGTACCTTAGCTTCACTAGACCCATGGAGTCGTTCCACAAGCCCGGGCCCTCCCAGGAGCCAAGGGTCCATCCCACAAAGAGCGCACAGTCATTTGTAAAGCTGATTCTTGTAAATTGATTTATAGTGGTTCATTGCATATACCACACTTGCCAACTCTCCCGGAATGTCCAGGAGACTCCCGAAATTCGGATCAGCTTCACGGACTCCTGGGAGAGCTGGCAAGTATCCCGCAATTGCGGGGCTAAAATGACACAATTCGCTGTGAATCGCGTCATTTTGTCCCTGCCCCCCGTGACAAAACGGCATATTTGTCACAGAAGGTGGGGCCACAATGACGCATTTGGCCGGGCCCCGCCCCTCCCGCCCTCTAGACATGCCCCTCTCCCGGATGCAACTTGCCAAAAGTAGGCAAGTATGGCATATACTAACTATACTTGTTTGGCTTCAATACCACAATATGGCTATAATTAATAGAAAATGTTCTAAATCGTTACTTAGTGTCACCAGTATCTTTATAATATTATAATGTGTGTGCTTGCCGAGAGCGAGTATGAATGTGTGGAGCCATGATGAGGCCTAGGCCCCTGGTTTTTAGAAATCTAACAATTGGTCTCCCAACTCCTAAATTAGAAACTCATCAACACGCCGCCCTGCTAGATCAACTCAGTGACTGGCAGGCCCCCTCCCCCCTCAAACCTTGGGTTGCCATTGAATGCCACAATTCCTCCCCATGTCCCGTTGGCTGACCTCCTGGGGCTGGATAACCCCAGCAGACTGATTTCTGCAACTACCCTCCGTAGTGTCGAAGACTCCCGTATTGTTTGGGATAAGTTGAAACCGCCCAACCCCCCCCCATACGTCTGTCGCTCTCCTCATCTTCCCACGCGGGTCGCATATCAACATGGTACCAGTTCACCCCGTCTCCTGTAGACACTCACGACCTGCTGGTCCAGGCGACTTGGGAAACTGATCTGGGGATCACGGTCTCAGCGGAGGATTGGGAGAGAATCTTTCAGAACATTTATAAAACGTTTAGGTGCATCAACCACTCGGAGGTGATGATTAAGATTGTACATAGGTTGTATCTCACTCCACAGAATCTGACCCTCGGTATCTAAATATTGTTGGAGAGATTGTGGTCACTAAATCCAATATCTACCCTTGTCCCGCTGTGGTACTTCTACAGCTTTATCCGTCCCACTTTCAGCGCCACAACCAATACGTCGCCGGGCACATACTCAACGCCACTAGGGCAGCAATAGCCCAGAATTGGAAGTCTCCACTACCTCCACTTCTTTCTAAAATTATTGCCAAAATACAACTCAGTTATGAGATGAAAAATCATTGGTTCTGAATACTCTACAGCCATATCCTCCCCGTTGGTTAAATGGTTCCCATGGTATGACTGCAAGATGGAGCATCGACCCCCACAGCAGGGGTAAATGCAGGATTTGTAGAGGGGGGTTTCCACACCACGCCGTCGGTGGGCATGACCAGCATGCATGGGGGCGTAGCTATAATATTAGACAGTACTTGGCTGCTCTCCAACTCTTCCTATCCCCATAATATACATGGGCAATGCTGCGTGCACTACTGTTAGGTGCACGCAGCTCTCCCTTTTCAAGCAGAGCTGTGTGAAGCGGGAGCAGGGTCCAGCCACCTCAATTATACAGTTCCCCAGGCTTGGAGGGGGGTTTCCAGGCACTAGGATCCCTCGTCCTTGGTTTGCCTATGCACAGGAACCATAATAGCTTGTCTGGCCTTCTTGAGACTTAAAGTATTGATACTTCTGAATGTGTTTTTTTCTACAATGCCGTTTGCCTCTAAATATGTCTCCTTCCTTCCCTCCCTAGCTGCCCCACCCCTCCCCTCCTCATTTATTTCTGGTTTATGTCTTATGTCTCTGTATGATGTTTTTGTTACATGTCGGCAATGTTGATTGTACAACCTAGTAACTAGTTTCCTTTGAGGATCATGGAAAAACGGAGATTAAAATAGAAGATAGCAAACGCCACATTTTAGAATATTCCACCGTTAAGTTGTACAGTGTTACAGAGTTACATACTTAATGAAGTTGAAAAAAATTTAGAAGTCCGCTTACTGAAAGTTCTAGCGGTGTTGATCCAGAAGAAGGCAAAACAAATGAAAAATAAGGCACTTGACAATTTGTTCTCACAGGGAAGGGGTATCAATTCCTTCTTGACCCCATAAATGGCAATCAGATTAATTTCTTGAATCAATTACCCCAATGTTGCAATCTAATAGTTCTAGGTAGAGATACCATTTCTTCTAGGAATGGCGTCCAACCCATTATTAAATCCAGTTAATGAATTAGCCATCACCACCTCCCTTAGTAAAGAATTCCATAGTCTTACTACTCTTACAGCGTAGAACCCTTTCTGTGCTAATGGTGAAAACACCTTTCTTCCATATACAGTCCCCTTGTCACTTGCATAACCCTAGGTATGAAAAGCTCATTAGATAAATCTATTTAAATATATTACACTAATTATGTTTTTATTAGAGATGCTCACTGACCCCCGTGAACTGGTTTTGGGTCTGGATTAGCTTCGTGTTTTGGTTTTGCATTTTTTAGAAAAAATCCTGCTCTTTTTTGGTCCTACATTATTATTAACCTCAATAACACTAATTTCAAAACATTTGAAGTTAATTTTGACCACCTCACAGGTCACAATATTATTTACATATACTTTGGGACAAATACTACAGTGACCTGGCTGGATGGTAAGCAAGAGAGCAGTGACACAAACACACAGCAGTTCCTAGCACATCTAGGACACATTGACACACAGCGGTGGCAGAAAAGAAAATGGGGGTCCGCCCTCCCTCTCAATCCCCGCTATGTTGGATCTTAAAAAGGAATTCAAAACTTGCGAGATCCGTCGACGTAACAATGACATTTTGCCTCGTTTTCAAATCCGAGGGCGCGCAACACTCAGTACCCGGATCTGCTAAGCTCAGGTATATTCGGTTCTCAGGGAACCGAGCCTGAGCATCTCTAGTATTTATATACCTGTAAGGCATCTTTTCCCCAACGTGAACAAGTCAAACTTGTCTAATATGTACTTATAATGTAACGCCTCCATTCCACTAATTACTAAGTTAGCCTCCATTCTGCTCCTATGTCCTTCCTGTAGACTGAAGTATCCCAAAAAAACTGTATTAAACCTCAATTAAAGATGTCTAACAAGTGTCTTGTGATTTACATCTACATAAGAGCATCCATTTCGCTCTGAATCACACACATCCTGCACCCCGCGCAGTTAGTTCACTCTGTCAATGACTCAAATATTAGGATATTTTTGTCAGTGTTACAAATATATATTTTATCTCCAAACTGGAGTATGTAAGTTGCAGACTTTTCAGTGATAATATGGTAAGTATATGAAAACAATATAAGCAACAAGTGCTGGCATTTAATATTGGAAAGGCCAGATATGAGATATAGGGGTCTATTTATTAAAGATTAAGTCTAAAGCCCGGTGGAAACGGCTGTAAAGTCCCACAGGCACAGCCACTTTTAGCTGGCGCTATCCCATTAAAATTCAATTTTCACAAATAGCGCTGAAATTACAATTTTTTATCATTACGATAAAAGAGCAGCATGGTGGCTCAGTGGTTAGCACTTCTGCCTTACAGCACTGGGGTCATGAGTTCAATTCCCAACCATGGCCTTATCTGTGTGGAGTTTGTATGTTCTCCCCGTGATTGTGTGGGTTTCGTCCGGGTGCTCCGGTTTCCTCCCACACTCCAAAAACATACTGGTAGGTTAATTGGCTGCTAACAAAATTGACCCTAGTCTCACTGTCTCCCTCTGTGTCTGTGTGTGAGTCTATATTAGGGAATTTAGACTGTAAGCTCCAATGGGGCAGGGACTGATGTGAATGAGTTCTCTGTACAGCGCTGCGGAATTAGTGGCGCTATATAAATGATGATGAGGATGATGATGATGAGATAGTTAATGCCGAATGGAGGTAGACCTTGATAAATAGACCCAATAAACATATTTGTGGCCCAGATCTCAAATCATTGTTGTAATATAGACTAAGGAGGTTCTCAGTAAAGAACTCACATAACATCTTTAAGGACAATAACTGGTTTCTCTATATGGAACACTCTGGCTAGATGATAACTCGCTTAATGGTAAAAGAACTTTCTAAAGAAATTATTCACTGGCAAAAGAACAGCTCAAAACAACTGAGATCTTGGGCTCAAATTCAAAAAAAGGACCATTAACGGTGAGGAATCAGTGAGTGAGGGCGATAGACCGTTCTCCTTTGAGTGAATTGTTCATTGAGACGTAATAAATCTTTAATATTCATCTTCATTCTACTTATACCCAGACAAGCACTGAAATAAGCTCCTGCAGTCTAAAGGAAGAATGTTACTCAGATATATCATTATTGTCTTCTTCATTTAATCTATGTGACAGTACAGATCTTTGACTTTAAAAGGCCATTCAACCTATCACAGCAGAGCATAAGTCTATGAAAGAAGCCTCTCTTTTAAGTACACATAATATAATGTGGATAGCAATTTCTTTTATGCTGTACAAAATTTCATTACTGGGAAGCAATTGTTTGTCACACACAGGCTGCGAACTGAGATGCAGAGTATTAATTAATAGTAGCAACGGTCGGACTTATACAAGTATTGTCACTTTGTTTTTCCTTCATCAAAGCATAACTGCACTAAAAATGATGTTACCTAATTAAAATCATTATGCTGGGTACTACGAATTACTGGAAAAAATCCTAATACATGAAACAGAAACTATGTCTGAAATTGCCTATTGAAAACTTAGAAACACACTGTTGCTGGCATTCATAATTAGGCTGTGAATAACTGACCTTCCTTAGCAAGTCTGCAACTATCGAACCAAGCAGCTCGGTCACAGTTTTACATCAGGATTAGAGATGTTGCAAAGGAAGATAACTTTCATATCGCCTATCTGTTTTCAACAGGCGATTTCAGGCGTAATTCCTATTTCAAGTTTCATTTATTGCAGGAAGTTGTAGTACCCAGCAAAACTATTTTTGAATGGACTTACCCTTTAATAATTCTACAAGGGGTATAAATAAAATATTCTCTGTGTGATGTATGCACCAAAAAATAACTGCAAGGCTTTCACAGTGACAATGATTGAAAGTAAGCTCTCAATAATAAAGTGAGCCATAATCTGAGGCAACAGCTCAACACTGCGTGACACGGAGGCACACAAGATCCAAACCTCCCATCATTCCCCATGGGAAAATCTGGAAGCCACACCCCAATCCACTAAAAATGTGATAATCTGCTCAGACCACACCCTTTTTTAGTTAGATCACACCCCTTTTCAAATAAACCCCACTAAACCCCACTAAAAAGTATAACTGTTGCTGGTTATGCAGATTCTAGATTTGTGGTCTAATGCCTTCAATACTTTAAAGTGCTTCCATAACTCGTTGACGCATTAAATACATCACTGAGGCAGGAGCCTGTGGCCACCGGGTGTAGGCGATTGTGAACATTAATGAAAAATGAAATCAGTAACGATTATTATAACTGGTCACTATGGCCTCAGTATAATGCGAGGTGATGTACGGGAGTGCAGGTAGTGCACACTGAGGAGTAAACCCAATTGAGCAGTTTAATGGGTGAACATATAAATATATGCTAAGGTTCTATTCACAAAAAGTAACAAGGTTATCGTAAAACGACTTGGAGCTTAACCGCAGGTATAACACATTTGTACAGAGCTATTTCATTGAGGCAGAAACCTCAAAATATTCTTCTTTTTCTGTCACTGTACCTTCAATTGCGGCAGTGTGGTCACTACATACGTCCGGTAGCCGTCAAACTGTGCACACGGGTTCCCCACCAGGTAGAGCTCCCGCAGATGGACGTTCTGACGGAGGTTCCTGATACTAGACAGCTCCCCCACAAAGTTCACCGTCAGATCCAGTTTCTGCAGAGACTCACAGCCTGACAGACGGAAATGTTTGTTACATGCGGAAAGGTCACCACAGATAGGTTCTATCATTAGTATTGAATATTAAATAGTTACGTCAATTATTTTTATCATTTGCGAAATCAAAAGGTAGAAAAGAAAGGTTTTGTCGTTTGTTATATAAAATTACCCCAAGTATTTTCTGGAGATGCTATTCTGGTATCGACAGACAAATATACCTAAAATTGACAGCTGACATCACCCATGGCTTCTGTTGCCCAAGTTGTTGTGGCCCAGCAGAAACAGAGTGAATCCATCTTGCGAGATGGACACAATCAGATAATTCCAAAATTCAAAAAATAAAGGGACTGATTCATTAGTGATCTTATCTGTCCTTTTTGGCGTATCTTAAGCAAATCCACTCTGTTCATGCCCAGAAAAGGGAGATAAGAAGCAAAATCCACTGCGAAAGTGAAGAATTTCTTAAGTTAAGATGAAAATTCATCTTAACTTCACTCTTATCTCTCTGTTTCTTCTTAAAATAAGCATCTTAACTTTTGCACAAGATAAGATCACTAATGAATCAGGCCCAAAGTGATGAATAAATTTCAGAAATTCTTAAAAGTGAAATGCCAACACTTGACTATTAAAAAAAACCCTAAAAATTGGAAATTGATACTTATCTATTAAAAGTAGTTTGCATAAAATGCCAACAATTGCAATAAATGTAAATTCATAGCACAATTTCCAGCCTGCGGTGGTGGCTGGTGGGAACAGCAACAATCACCTTCCAGATTTTCAATCCTTTCAATGTTGTTCAAGGCCAAGTTTAAATACTCCAATTTTTTCAGCCTGCTGACGTTTTCTGCAAGGCAAGCCGAACACAAATCAATGCTGCAATTTTAAAATTCTGCTTTGCTGCACTGTGCACGCACCAAAAAAATTGTACCCAAATTCAGAGTCCAGATTAACTTGCAATTGCGCCCTTCCCTGTGCTTGCAGTGGCGGGTCTGGGGCGTGTGTGTGCAAATAAAGGCATATATTGTTATAGGCAGAACAGGACGCCGGCTTTGGTCTGCTTTCTTTAAACTTGCTGATTGGTTAAAGTATTCTTATTTGGCGATTGCTATTTCTTCAGAACTTTTCATGCACGATACAGTATTTGTGAGAATTGAATTACTATCCGCAATAGGAAGCTTAATAAAAGTTATTGTATGATATATATTTGTTTCCGAGCACCACTACTGTGAATCATTTTCTACATCCCAAGTTGTGCTCCGAGACTAATGAACAGCAAGCAGCACGAAGCAGAGAGCAAGGAGCGTATACTGAATGCTTGAGAAATCTGTATTCATTTAACTAAGACTATTATACTCCTGATATGGGCTTATGACATTTTGTGTAATTATATGTTATAGTTTAAGCAGCAATAGATGATTCATTTTAGCACTGGTAGATATAAGAATGACTATTAAATGTATGTGTGTATTTTGAATACCATACTATTCAGTATACACCGTGGGTCTAAGTAAGGACAGCTGTACTTACATTTCCTTTTTTGCTTTGTAGATTTGGGAATATATGTTTTATTCTTTTTGTGTGAGAAAAATATAATTTCACCTTTGTATGTTAGAAGCTTTTTACAACTTTGGTTGAAGTGGAAATTTAGAAGTGAAATCAAAACTGTAATAGGTGCATAAGTGTAGGGAATCTAATAGTGATACAATGAAGGCAGTAGGAGAAGTGGCGGTATGACGTACACCCGTATACACCCCACTTCCACAACTTTGTGTGTGTGTGTGTATATATATATATATATGTATATATATTTTTTTATATTATCTTTTATTTATTTATTTTCAAGAAATCTAATATAAAATTCTTCTAGTGTCATACAAGGCCATCAACAAAACTGTACCGACATACATCTCCTCATTTGTCTCAAAATATCTCCCAACTCTACACCTCCGTTCTGCACAAGATCTGCGTCTCTCTTCCACTCTCATCACTTCCTCCCATTCCCGGTTACAGGACTTTTTTCGGGCTGCACCCACTTTGTGGAATTCCCTCCCTCGCACAGTAAGACTTTCCTCTAGACTTCAAACCTTCAAACGTTCTCCGAAAACCCACCTCTTCAGGAAGCTTATAGTATTCCTCTACCACCCTCTTAATCTACCTAGGTTACCCTATTACCACCCGCTACACAGCTAACACAAGACAACACCCCTTTCTGACATAGTTGTGTGACTGATCACACAGCCCACTAAATACGTTGTAACCTTTGCATTCTAGCTGGACAAATATTCAAAATGATGTAGCACTTACCCTTGTGTATTAAACCATTGTCCCACAGATTGTAAGTTTACGAGCAGGGCCCTCTTACCTCTCTGACTGTATGTATGACCCAGTATTGTTTTATCACTGTTTGTACCCAATTGGAAAGCGCTACGGAATCTGCTGGCGCTATATAAATAAATGTGGATGATGATGAGGTCACACACACACACACACACATATATATATATATATATATATATATATATATAATACATAATGTAGGTAACTCGAATGTGATAGTGTTACAATGAATACAGTAAAAGAAGAAGTGGCGGTATGACATACTACCATATACCCTCCACTTCCACCACTGTGTATATATATATATATATGTATTCAGACACCCCCATTTCCACCACTAGGTTGAGCTGTGGCTACAGATGTGTATAACTGGATGGTGCAAAGTGGGCTATATTATAACTATCGGGAGTATAGAGAGTTAGAAGCAAATCCAGCTAAAGGGTGTAAATCTGCACCTAGATATTTTACACTACAATTTAGAGTTGAACTAGGATGCACCCTTCTAACTCTAAATCTATATGCACATTTTACATTTGGGCCACATGCTGCCAACATGGTTTTGCAAAGGTGCAAAACTGCACCTTCTAGCTGCAGTAATCCCTAATTTTAAACATAATAATAAATAGAGTAGTAAAATAGACAATTTGCAGAGCCACCCGAGGAAGTTATACAAACAGATCAGAGAAAAACCAAAAGGAACAAGTTGGAAGGAAAGAGACAAGGGCTTTGAACAGAACACAAACAGTTGGGATTTATAGAAATCAGAATTGTGATACTAAATAGGGCCCAGATACATTTATAAAAGCCCCCCCCCCCCCAATGCTACCCATTTATAGTACAAATTAGGCCATGCCCCCATAATCCTGGGTCACGCCTGATCCGCACAAACCACACCCATTGGTCAGGTGACCATGGTGCCGTTAACTTCTCAGGACTCAGGACTGACCCACAACAGTCACACTGATGGGAGTACTTACTAGGAATGCAGCTGAATTGTCCCGAAAAGATGCTAAATCCTCACAGTCAGCGTTCTATCTCTTATAGTTGATTGTCAATGGATCCTGTCTACGATGACCCTCATAGGGAACGCTACACTCACCTATTTTGGGGATGAGATTGTTCTGAAGATAGAGAATTTTCAGGTCTTTGCACCACTTGTCCACATGTTCGATCCTTTCTAGATCTTGTTGGTGAAGGGAGATTTCTTCCAAGGAAAAGATTTCGCAGTTATTGTGTTCTGCCCGTTTCCTGATTAAATCTTCTGTGACTGCCAGACACAAGGTAACAATGTGATAAATATAAATGAACTAACATGTAACAGCAAGATGCCCCAGAGCTGACACTTTAAAAGGAATCTGAGACCCCTTGCGGTTCTTGAAGCCTAGAAGTCAGCATCTTCTATTCTACTTTTTTATTATTTCTGTGCAGGTGATATAATAACTGTATCCTCAGAATTTTGGCGCTATTGGCTCTTACCATCAAATAGATCTCAAATTCATATTGCTATATAACTAGATATGGGCAAATCAATATGGCCGGTTTTAAAAGTACAATGTCAGATATTCACCTGTAGTAAATTAATTAGCAAATCTCTCAGGATTCACCAACAAGTAAGCGAATAATTAACACTGATTAGAGAATCCAGGCAACCGATTCCCGTTTACAAAGCAGCGGTGACCAGCGATTATCTATCACTGGATTATAGCTGTGCTTTCCTTACTTCCTATAGGGGCTAGTCCCATAGCTCCTTCCGCAAATGTCACACACTTATGGAAGACGGACTGGACATTACACACATGCATAGCTGCTTTCATATATCCAGAAAGTGCCAGGAAAGCTCAAGTTGACCGTTAGGTTTCATGAATCCTTTTGTAACTTAAGTGGACCCTATTGAACATGGGAATTGTGACTTTACTGTTCTTTGGGACCAACAATATTGTCAATTTTTGTTTATCTATGGGATAACATATGTGTGCTAAATAAAATGTATTGCTTTTAACTGCACATTGGGCGCAGCTAGCTAGACTTACTGCATACCACAAAGGGACACTGCTGACAGTAAAGACTTGTTCATCCCTAATAATGTAAATAACAACTTCTTTTGTCTAAGGCAAAAAAAACTCTGGTGCTAAAGAAGAGATTGAGGAATTAACATACAATACAAATAAAATACAAATAAAGAATAAAGCGTCCCTGGGCTCAAATATGAAGGAAGCCTCAGGGAACTAATATTTTATGTTAATTTGGTTTCATGCAACAACTCAACCGTCTTTATAGGGCAGGTACGTTGGGGGGGGGTCGCCTAGTACTTGGGTAGCGATAGAGAAGTAGTGGCACGCCACAGCGAAGCGTCAGCATGCCCAACATTTACAGATTTACCCCCGCACAGTGATGCAGGGGCAAACGCAGGATTTGTAGAGGGGGGGTTTCCACACCACGCCACCAGTGGGCGTGACCAGCATGCATGGGGGTGTGGCTATAATTTTAGACAGTGCTTGGCTGCTCTCCAACTCTTCCTATCCCCATATTATACATGGGCAATGCTGCGTGCACTATTGTTAGGTGCACGCAGCTCTCCCTTTTCAAGCAGAGCTGTGTGAAGTGGGGGCAAGGTCCAGCCACCTCATTTATACAGTGCCCCAGGCTTTGAGGGGGGTTTCCAGGCACTAGAAAAACCCCCTCAGTTTGCCTATACGATGGGCGGTATGTTTACTGGGGGAGGGTATTAATAATGTCTTGCACAAATCTCCCAAGAGACATTTTGGGCCCCTATACAGCAACATCTCGGATCCCCTCCCATAGCTACTGCAGGGGGCGTGGCCAAACTAGGTTGATGGCTCCTCCCACTACACATACAGACCAGGACCCCACCCTCTGTGCCCCTGCAGCTATGCCAGCATGGGGTAGGGGGGGTTTCCTTGGAGCACTTGGGGGTCTCAAGCCCCCCAGCATACCACAACTAGCAAGACATGCTGGGACTTGTAGTCCCACTACCCCTAGAGACCCCCAAATTGTCCAACACTGCCATAGACATGCTGGGACTTATAGTTGCACCATCCAGGCTCAGTTACACAGGACGCTGGGATCCATACATGGGGATATAAGCGGACAATATACTCACTGAACACCATGGCGGCAGCTCCCGAGTCCCGACACTACCGGTCCGATGTATAAAACCCCCGACAACAAACGGACGCTGCTCCGGTAACCATGACAACGAGCGGAATACGGCGGCTGAAGTGAGTCAAAATATTTAATGTTGCGTTTATATTCCCGGAGGACAGCAGGGGGCGCTAGCAGCGCATTGTTCTCAGCCTGCAGCTCATTGTACATTGTACAGTCAGACCCATCATTCATAACTTCTAATTAATGGCTTTTGATTTATGGTTAGTCAGATACCACATTAAGTATAACCTTAACTGGCTGCAGCCCCCATATTCTGTAGATGACCACATGTGAATAAATAGTTTGAGCTAAAAATATCAAAGCAACATTCTTCATTGAATATCATAAATTGAGTATAGACATTCACAGGGTAAAATAAAAAAATCTATAAAATAACATTTTTTTTACAATTTGCATAAATCTATCTGCTTTAGTTGGGTAGGTTATTTATTAAGATTGATTAATAACCCATGATGTAGATATACTAATTAAATAACCATCTTCAATTGAAAATCTTAATATTGTCACAATAATAGCAAATGGTCAAAATTCCATGAAAATTACTTATCCAAAATTAAGATTTAAAAAGTGTATATCAGACTTCCATCAAATGCCATGAAAATGTTTTCAGATATTATTAATAACTAATGGGAACGAAATGTGAAGAGATTATTGTCACTTAATATGCAGACTTTCAATTTCTTCTCCACGAATGAAGGGTTCTTTACATTCCTTATATAAACATAGAAATATATTGTTTTAAATCAGAAAATAATGTACAATCTAATCCGCTCTTTTTAATATATTTTGAACATTTTGTTTGGGAAATTCTCACAATGTAAGTTTGCTTTTGTTCTGGGACCCCAAAAGAGGTGGCTCCGTGTATAATGTTTTGCATATCTAACAATCAAGGAACCCCCCACTCAGGGACCACAGGCTGCGCATCTCTGGATTACAGGACTCTGCCACTGGCAAGTCAGACTCTGGTTCTGTTTGTTTTGAAAAGAGTTTTGTTTTTGAAGTTTTTATTCAAGTTCACAGGGACCTCTATCTCGTGTCATGCAGAGTTTACTTATTTACTTAACTTTTCATGATAATGTCTATATAACTTTTTATTTTAATTTCAAATTTACACAAGATATGAATTTCCAGAATAGCTGCACTGTAAATATGTGACGGTATTATTGCTGGTATTATTTTTCCTTATTTTATTAATATTATTATGTTTTATTTATAAAGCATCAATATTTTACGCAACACTGTACATTGAGGGGATCATGATGAAAACAAATAATATACAATGACATGAACAGAAGGTAATAGATACTTGTTTATGGATACAGGCACTGTGCTAGTTCCTGTCTGAAGACAGTTGTTGAATACAGACACTGTGCTAGTTCTTGTCTCCAAGCAGTTGGTGGATACAGACACTGTGCTAGTTCTTGTCTCCAAGCAGTTGGTGGATACAGGCACTGTGCTAGTTCCTGTCTGAAGACAGTTGTTGAATACAGGCACTGTGCTAGTTCTTGTCTCCAAGCAGTTGGTGAATACAGGCACTGTGCTAGTTCCTGTCTCCAGGGAGTTGGTGGATACAAACACTGTGCTAGTTCTTGTCTCCAAGCAGTTGGTGGATACAGGCACTGTGCTAGTTCCTGTCCCCAGGCAGTTGGTGGATACAGACACTGTGCTAGTTCCTGTCCCTAGGCAGTTGGTGGATACAGGCACTTTGCTAGTTCCTGCCCCCAGGCAGTTGGTGGATACAGACACTGTGCTAGTTCCTGTCCCCAGGCAGTTGGTGGATACAAACACTGTGCTAGTTCCTGTCCCCAGGCAGTTGGTGGATACAGGCACTGTGCTAGTTCCTGGCTCCAGGCAGTTGGTGGATACAGGCACTGTGCTAGTTCTTGTCTCCAGACAGTTGGTGGATACAGGCACTGTGCTAGTTCCTGTCTCCAGGCAGTTGGTGGATACAGACACTGTGTTAGTTCCTGTCTCCAGGCAGTTGGTGGATACAGACACTGTGTTAGTTCCTGTCTCCAGGCAGTTGGTGGATACAGACACTGTGCTAGTTCCTGTCCCCAGGCTGTTGGTGGATACAGACACTGTGCTAGTTCCTGTCCCCAGGCAGTTGGTGGATACAGACACTGTGCTAGTTCCTGTCCCTAGGCAGTTGGTGGATACAGGCACTGTGCTAGTTCCTGTCCCCAGGCAGTTGGTGGATACAGACACTGTGCTAGTTCCTGTCCCCAGGCAGTTGGTGGATACAAACACTGTGCTAGTTCCTGTCCCCAGGCAGTTGGTGGATACAGGCACTGTGCTAGTTCCTGGCTCCAGACAGTTGGTGGATACAGGCACTGTGCTAGTTCCTGTCTCCAGGCAGTTGGTGGATACAGACACTGTGTTAGTTCCTGTCTCCAGGCAGTTGGTGGATACAGACACTGTGCTAGTTCCTGTCTCCAGAAAGTTGGTGGATACAGGCACTGTGCTAGTTCCTGTCTCCAGTCAGTTGGTGGATACAGGCACTGTGCTAGTTCTTGTCTCCAGGCAGTTGGTGGATACAGGCACTGTGCTAGTTCCTGTCTCCAGGCAGTCGATGAATACAGACACTGTGCTAGTTCCTGTCTCCAGGCAGTCGATGGATACAGACACTGTGCTAGTTCCTGTCTCCAGGCAGTTGGTGATTACAAACACTGTGCTAGTTCCTTTCTCCAGGCAGTTGGTGGATACAGGCACTGTGCTATTTCCTGTCTCAAGACAGTTGGTGGATACAGGCACTGTGCTAGTTCCTGGCTCCAACCACTTTATGGGTACAGGCACTGTGCTAGTTCCTGTCTGAATCCTAAACAATAGAAGAATCTGAATAAATCTATTTCTCTCTCATTTTTCTGGTATTTAAATACCTAATGCTTCTTCTTTAAACTCTTCTGTTCCACGTGTGATATATTGTCACTACTCAAAATAGAAGGTCTGTTTCTATATTTAGATTGCAATCCTTAGCGAGCAGAATCCTCTTACTTTCTATATTCAGATTGTGCTAGCAGCATACTAAATAATTATTGCAGAGTATAAAAAGCAAATTGTAGCGTTTTTGTCAGGAACTATTCCGTCCTGGTGGATGTAGACACCACGGATACATATATTGTTAAGGTGCATGAATATTGTGTGTGTTATGTTCTTCCTGTTTTGGTATGCAGCAAATGGCTCATACAAAAGACATGTAATCTATTTATTCTGCTCGCCATACACTACAACTGGCGATGGGGATTGTAGGCAATGTCCGAGAGAGCCCCCAGAACGACCGTCGGAGGGACACAGTGGATGGAGATACATGAAGGCTGAGTGCTGTTGTGTGACAGACACAAATTCTCCGCAGTTGGAGCATGCAAGTGTTATCATAAACAGTCCAATAAGGTGGGAGAGTGCTACAAACAATCAAAATGTCAGCATACATTGGCACAATAGCGGCTTTTGATAGCACAAAACAATATTGGGTCTCCTACATAAGGCCATCTAAACAGAGTGGACCTGTGTGTGATACCCCGCTAACGCAGAGCATCACTCACCTGTCCTACAGCTCAGGAGTTCTTACTGAGGACAGCCATCTTTGAGAAGCCTGTTGCAAGACTGGCGGCGGCCATCTTCGGTGAGTCTATTTGTGAGACTGGTGGTGGTCATTTTGGAGAATGTAACTACCTCGCCCAGAATGCACTGGGAATGGGGAGGAGTGTATTCTTAAAAAAAGGTGCAAAAACAGAAAGAGGGGTCTGTGTGAAAATACAGTGAGAGCTGGAGAAGTACTCACATTAAGCAGAGAGGAGGAACTGGTAGGTTAATTGGCTGCTAACAAATTGTCCCTAGTCTGTCTGTCTGTGTGTGTGTGTCTGTGTGTTTGTCTGTCTGTCTGTGTCTGTGTGTGTCTGTCTGTCTGTCTGTCTGTGTGTATTAGGGAATTTAGATTGTAAGCTCCAATGGGGCAGGGACTGATGTGAGTGAGTTCTCTGTACAGCGCTGCGGAATTAGTGGCGCTATATAAATAAATGGTGGTAATAATAATAATAATAACAACTGTCCGATAAGTGTAAGAAAGAGAATAACACAGTGGCTGCAAACAGACAAACATCCTGACAAAACCCACTGAAAGAGAAATCCTCTAATTGGTGTGAAACAACCTTTTATTGCAGACATCTAAACCTTTATCATATTGCTGGAGATTAGTTAGTGTTGATTCAACTGATAAGGGGAGTTCACTTAAGAGATATTGTTATAACATCTCCCAAGATGCCACCAAATGTCTTATCCACTCTCTGATCATCTGCCGCTTGGACTACTGCAACCTCCTCCTTACTGGCCTCACCCACTCTCATCTCGCTCCCCTTCGATCTGTACTTAACGCAGCCGCTAGGCTCATCTTCCTTTCTCGCCGCTCCTCTTCTGTCTCCCCCCTCTACCAATCCCTTCACTGGCTCCCCTTCCCCTACAGAATCCTGTTCAAGCTCCTCACTCTTACATACAAGGCCCTTGCCAACTCCACTGCACCCTACATCTCCTCCCTCCTCTCTATTCATGCTCCTTCCCGCCCTCTCCGATCTGCCAATGACCGTCGCCTCTCTTCCCCCCTGATCACTTCCTCCCACGCGCGTATCCAAGACTTCTCCCGTGCTGCCCCCCCTCCACTGGAACAAGCTCCCTCGCTCCATCAGAACTTCCCCTAATCTGTCCAGTTTCAAACGGGCTTTAAAAACCCACCTTTTTCTTAAAGCCTTCTAGTCTCCCACTTAACTTCCTACCTTTTCTTCTGCCTCTTCCTCCCCCCCTTATCCTTATCCTCCGTTCCTCCATCTCTCCCCCGTGTCTCTCTGTCTGTCTACCCCACCACTTAGATTGTACGCTCCTTTGAGCAGGGTATTCTCTCCTCCTGTCTTCACCACTGTTAACTCTGGTCTCCAGCTACTTAGCTCTCCTCCTTGAGGACCCTCTTTCCCGCGTCCCCTCTCGCTCCCTCCTCTCCCCTTGGGGGTCTCCCTGTCATCCGTGCCTTCCCTCTTGGACTCCGTCGTTGGCGAACCTTCCCCTCTCCCCTCCTCCGCCCCTCTAGCTGTGCTTTGAGCTCACTGAGTTACTGTGATTGTTTACTGTACTGTGCTGTCTCACCTCGTATTGTAATTTCGTTTGTCCCTGTACGGCGCTACGGACACCTAGTGGCGCCCTATAAATAAAAATTAATAATAATAATAATAACAGCGCTGCAACGTTTGTCTATTTATACAGAAAGAGAAAGGGACAATCTTTTCTGTTTTCATACCTTGACAAAAAAAAAAAAAGGACCCAACGTGCACATTAAAGTTTAGAATAACCCGGGTTATACTACTTAATATAAGTTTGTGTGTAGCACTATTGCAAAAATTGATGCTTGATAGTAACTGCAATAGGAGATTGTTACAGCGAGTAATCCAGAGAGTTAAAGCCAAAGCCTTAATTACTGTTTCATGTATTGCTGATTTATTAATACCTTTGCCTTACCTGGAGAATAGTCATGTTCTGAGCGACATTAATATTCTGTTCTACTTCTGCCTGACAGCGCTGGGGTCATGAGTTTGATTCCCGAACATGGCTTTATCTGTGTGCAGATTGTATGTTCTCACTGTGTTTGCGTTGGTTTCCTCCGGGTGCTCTGGTTTCCTCCACCACTCCAAAAACATAGTAGTATGTTAATTGGCTGCTGTCAAAATTAACCCTAGTCTGTCTGTCTGTGTCTGTTAGGAAATGGTGTGAATTACAATGATTCTCTGTACAGTGTTGTAAAATTGGTGGCGCTATATAAATAAATGATGATGCTGATGACACAGAGAAAGGTGCAAACTCATGATCACACCAAAGCAAATAACCACCGTGTACAGCATAAAAACATCCCATTTACACTCAAGGTTACTGAAAATAAGTCAGATTCCACCAACACAAAACTTAGAAGGACTTCTCCTGTCTTGAACTGCACAGCATCACAGCAGAGAATTGCCTCATAGTATGGGTCACTACAGAAGTGGCGGGAGTCAAACTAAAGATGGAACTCAACACAGGCTCCACCATTAGTTGTAATTTCTGCAAAAGGATATCATAGACTATTCTCAAAAATTCCGCTACAGCAGCTGCCTGTATTGTTAAATGCATACGCCAGTGCAAAGGTGTCTCCTTAAGAAAAAGTAAATTTGAGGTACAAAGAATAGATTGGTTATGTCAGACAAGGTTCTCTCTCACGTTGACCCAACTTCACCCATCAAGCTAGCATGTGACACCTCACCCTACAGAATTGGGGCAGCCTTGTCACATAACATGAAGAATTGTAGTGAGAGACCAATGCATTTTATTTCAATAATTGATCGTTAGGCCTTAAGTCTTGTATGGGCAGTGAAAAATTTTGATTAATGCTTCTATGGACAGAAGTCCATCTCAGTGACAGACCATCAACCCCTAGCGTCAATCTTTAACTTAAAAATGGCAGTAACTGTGATGACCGCAAACCAACTGCAAAGGTGGTCCTTGGTCCTGGCCATGTCGATGGGTTGTCCCGCTCTCGCCAGCCACCGTTCGTAGAGTCAGTTTGGCCTGATTCCCTAGATATGTATCATCGATACTGGTTCAACAACTATCAGTAAACAATGCTGTCCATAATAGGAAAACCAGGAACGATCCGGTATTATCAAAAATGCATGACTTGACAGTAAATGGCTGGTCCAAACATGGTGACCAATGTAATACCTGGGGTTTTAATAGGTGTGGTGCCCAGGGATTTACGGCAGATTGCAACCCTGGCTAAAGAGTATGTTGGGTGTCTGAACTCAGCATACACGACCTGTCCCAGTAGACTCTTAGAAAAGGCCTTCATCTCCTTGGCAATGGGCACATATCATCTTTGCCAGCCCATTCATGGACCTCATGTTTCTAATAGCAGTGGCTGCCCATTCCAAGTACCCTGAGGTATGCTCCAGAAATAGTTGCCCAAGCAAATATATAGTAATAATGGATGGCAATTTGTCTCAGCAAAATTTTAGTAATGTATGAGAGAGAATGGTATTGTATGGTATAGTACACTTCACTTCTTCCCCGCATCACCCAACTACTAACAGATTGTCTGAGAGGTTCTTCCAAGCATTCAAAAGAACCCTCAAAAATATGGGTCACGAATATAAATCACTGAAATCACAACCATTACTAGGTGCCTAAATTTGCCCACTTTGAAAATGAATATATGCTAGACTGCATATCTGTAACAGCATGGAGCTCCGGTGAGAACGAGGTACTTGTGCAATTTCCTTGGTTTTGTGCAGATTGGAGATTTCGGTATAATGTTTGAAGTAATACTAACCTCAGAAGACTGGTGAAGAATATGAGCATCAACACTCAAAAAATGGGTGGATTTTTTAGGTTGTGGAGAGCATTATTTGTTGTCCTACACATTGTCATTAATTTTCTTTGAATAATCCACCTTGCGTTTTGATATTAACCATTGCCTTTGTTTTGGGGTAAGTTTGGGGTGCTGGAGGTACCGCAATATTTGGTATTGTCTTGGGTCCAATGACTCCAGCTCACTGTTTTTTTGCTATTGTGCAGGACAAATCAGAATAGGTTTTTGACTCAATATTGACCTCAGCAGACTAGTCAAAAATTTGAACCCCGTGTCTCAAAAACTGGGTGGATTTTTTGGGTTGTAAAGAACACTTGCTGTCCTGCAAACTTTTATCAATTTATTTTCCACAGTGCACTTTCCGGTTGTTAACCATCACCTTTGTGTTCGGGTAAGATGGGGTTACCGGTGAAATGTTTACCAACGACATTGGTTATTGGTGAGCTTCAGGTACTTGTATAATTGGTACAAATTTCTTTGTTTTTGTGAAGATTGGATATTTTGGTGTAAAGGTCGACTCAATACACACTTCAGCAGATTGGTCAAGGATTTGAAGAACAACCCTCTCAAACTCTGTGGATTTTTCTAGGTTGTAAAGAGCACTCCTCTCTGTCCTGCACATGTTTGTAAAAAAATAAAGAACAGTCCACTTTCTGATTGATAGTAACCATGTTTGGGTTAGATGCAAGTGCTGGTAAAATGTTTACCAGTGGCATCGGCTTTTGGTAAGCTTGAGGTATTTGAGTAATTGGTACAAAGTTCCTTCTTTTTCTAATGATTGGAGACTTTCAAGCAATGGTTGAATCAATTGTAACCTTGGTAGACAGGTCAAAAATAGGAGAATCAACCCTCAAAAACTGGGTGGATTTTTTTAGGTTGTAATGAGCATTATTTGCTGTCATGCCCCTATTTATCAATTAATTTTTTTAACAGTCTACATTCTCATTGATATTAACCATCATCTTTGTGTTTGGGTCACTGGTGAACTGCTTACCAGTGGAATTGACTTTTGGTGAGCTCGAGGTACTTGTGCAAGATTGATTGTTGTAATGTTCAGCTCAATACTGAGCTCAGCAGACTGGTCAAGAATATGAGCATCAACCCTCAAACACTTTGTAGGATTTTTCTAGCTTGTAAAGAGCACTCTTCGGTGTCCTGTGCATTTTTTACACATTTTTTTATCAGTCCACTTTTGATATTAATCTTCATGTTTATGTTGGAATAAGCTGCTGAAATATGTTTAAGTGACATTGGCTTTTGGTGAGCTCCAGGTGCTTTTGTAATTGGTATAATTTCCTATATTTTGTGTAGACTGGAGAATTTGGTCTAATGGTCGAATATAATACTGACCCAGTAGGCTGGTCAAATATATGAGCATCAACGCTCAAAAACCGAGTATGTTTTGTAGGTTGTAAAGAGCACTCTTTGATGTCCTGTACATTTTTATAATTTTTTTTTTATATATAATCTATTTTTATTGAAATGTAACATCGTATACAGGTATATGCAATAACATTATCTCAAAATTCCAATACTTCAAACTTTACATTGCACTACATCAATTGCAAGTTCACCCAAGGTGAAGTAGGTTTGCTTAATCTTTCTCAAAGGAGAAAATAAAATGAAGTAGTGTGGATAGGGGGTAAAGAGGTAGAAGGGAAGAGGTGGGAGGGTGGGTATGGGAGAGAGGGGAGGTGTGTGTTGGGCTTCATACATTCCACTGAGTGAACAACACTTTATTTTTAAACTCGATCCATTCTGACCACAGTATGTAGAATGCTCTATTTTTATACTCTGCCGAATAAAGTATTTCGTCCATTGCCATATAGACGTCTATCCGTGCAAACCATTCTTTTATAGTAGGGACCCGCGGTGACCTCCAGTGTACCGGTATCACAGCCTTTGCAGTGCCATTGAGGTATTTTACCAAAGACTTTTTATATTCGGAGACTGGCATATTAGTGTCTTTAAGTAGCCAAAACCTTGGGCAATTTGGTAATTCGGTTCCTACAATCGTTTTGGAGATGAGAATGACCGCATCCCAAAAGTGTCTGATTGCTGGGCAATCCCACCAGATATGTAATGGGGTACCCGGAGCTCCCTGGCATCTCCAGCATAGATCTGAGACCCCGGGAACCATTTTTGCTAGGAGACTGGGACACCGATACCACCTAGTCAGTATCTTAAAATGCGTTTCAACCACTCTCACACTGACTGAACGAGCGTGGGTGCGCTGAAATATGTTCCCCCATTCTGATTCAAATATGACTATGTCTAACTCCCGCTCCCAGTCCCTTGTGAATTTAAGTAGCGCTTTGGAGGACTGTTCGATCAAAATCTTATAAATAGATGATAGGGTGTGCCTAGGGTGGTGTGCTGTAGTGCAAAGAGCCTCAAACTGTGTGCGAGTCCTGCCAGCCTCCTCACGAATTCCCCTGGAGCACACAAAGTGTCTCAGTTGGATATGTCTCCAAATTTCCACATTAGGTAGACCCCACATTGCCTGTATCTCAGCAAAGGGTATGACTCCAGACCTGCCCACCAGCTGGCCGACACGGGTTATTCCTGCCTGGATCCAATGTTTAAATGACTGTCTCGATAGGCCGGGGGGGAAGCCTGGATTGTCAAAAAGTGCCGTCAAGGGTAAGTGCTTTGTGGAGATGTTTGGGGTAGAGCGCAATTTTGACCATCTGGCCAGGGTGGGAGATATAGTCGGGTGTTTAACCGTGGAGATTATGAAAAGAGAACACAAAGTAATTGTTCGCTGTAAATATAAAATTGCACATTGAAACACCCATGTACCATAAAGAGCAGCAGTCTGCTTTTATTTTTCTCCATGAACTCACATGTCCGGTCCTTGCACTATAATTGAAATATCCATAGTAATTTTTAGACATACCATGTGGTTTTATTTTGATAACACCTTTCACATCCACATCACGCATGTCCAGGTTGGTCCTGTCTTGACCCAAGAGCTTGCTTCCTACCTCGAGGACGATATCAACAACCTGATCAATTACTCTCATTCCTCTGGTACCTTCTCTGTATTGGTCCCACAAACTAAGATGAAGTCATTACTTTCTTCTGGACTATTAAAATACCGCCCTTCCTGGCCTAACAGTTTTATGATTAATTTGCCTCAAAAGATAACGTTCTACTGGATGATATTTTACATTGCATACAGCAGATAAAGTAGGTTAAGTGTGCAAAATAATGCATGGACTTGTATTACTGAACACGTCTATAAACTAAGCAAAAATAAAGACATTGGGATATTGTCACAAATACACCAAAACGATAACCACGCGTTTCTCTCAAATAACAATAAGTTATCAAAATATTTATTAATATACAACGATAATTTCTTATAGTACTGCAACTTGCCAATCAATAAAGCTAATGTAAATCTTATATTAAGCCATCTAAATCAGAATGTACTGTACATTTATTTGAAAACATATTTGTTACAACAATAATAATATACATACAACGTAGTACCATGTTTACTCAATAATTAAACAAGTGCTAATCATAACATATTGTGAGGTTTACTGGGCATTTATTTATTTATTTGAAATTTATTTGATATGACAAATAGAGGAAAGACATAAATCACACGCGAGGGGGGGTGGGGGGGGGGGCGGGATGGACAGGGGGGGGTCCGACGAGCCTGTCTTCCAATGAGACAGGGAGGTAAATGTATCAAGCTGCGATTTTTTTTCCCAGCAATTTCAAATCGCTGCAAATCACTAGAGATCACAAGGGATTTTATGTGCAAAGTCGCCATATGTATTAACCTGCGATTTTGACATTCCAAAATCCAATCTCCGGCGATGTGTGACAATTTTAAAACACCTATCCTGCCGGCGGTTTAGTCAAACTTGCCCGAGATTCAACAGAAACTCGCCCGAGATTCAACAGAAACTCGCCCGAGATTCAACAGAAACTCGCCCGAAATTCAACAGAAACAGAAACTTGCCCTTGAGTTAACAGAAAAAAATATATGTATATAATATTGGTTGGTTCTAGATCTCTTAGTTTCTTTTCTTTTATTGAAATCCAAGTGGAAGGTGCCCCAAAGTCATGGTCAAACTTCTCCCAGTTATCGTTAACGATTTGTATCTCAGATACAACCTCGTTAACCTGCTTCCCATTGTCTTGTCTTGCGGCCCTGGTGCACAACTCTGATGGAATTTATGAGTTTTATTCCTGTAGAGATTTAACTTCGTTTTCTTTTCCACCTATAGACTTTGTTGGCTTTCCAGTGCTGACATTTGTGTGTCGTGGGCACGAGAATATCTTAACTCTTGTACTTGTTTTTGAGAAGCTCGTTCTTCTGACTCTGCTGGTTGGGTTGAGAAGGTCTCAGCTCCCAGATTATCATGCTGGATCTTTAACTCTTCATACCGAGTCTTGTATCACCTTCCAATACCTTTAACCTGGGTTATACTCTTAGTTTTCTCTTGTATAACTGCGACTTTGGCATCAAGTTCTTTCTGCAGATTTTCCTTTTCATTCTTCAGTGTTGCTGCTTCTTCTTTTGCACTCTGACATTGACTTTGATATGTATTCTCGGCTGCATTTGCCCTTGCAATATCAGCTTTACATTTTTCAGTCTCTTCAGTGAGCTGCTGTGTTCGGGCCCCTCAACCTCTCACATCTTACTCAAGCAACTTCTTTTGCAACATCCTACTTTTCTGAGTTTAGAGTTAGATGCTTTAAATGGCAATAACTTTGCTTCAAGTTGCTGTAGGTCATGATACAGCTTCTCTTTATGTTGGGCCAATGTTTTTGCAGTTACCTGGACTACTTCACACTCTGTATTCAAATCTTGTAGCTCGTTTATTTCTGTCCCCATGTGCTCTGTACGCCGCTGGTGTCTTAAACGTTCGACTTGTAGCTTCAAATCTTGTTTCAGCAACTTCTTGTTCTCGTCTCAAAAATCTGATTATTTTTATGACTTGTATCTGTTCTGCACGGACCCCGCAGAGGAGGAACCAGGAAGTGGTGACCTGCCTTCCCTGATTCTCCATGAAGATGCCTCTCCATCCTCTATCATAGTTGGTGAAATTTACTATGGAGGAGAAAATCTTCTCGGCTACAAGTTCAACTTTTCAGAGATTTCTAAATACTAGTTTTCCCGCCACCAAAGAACTCTATGGGGCCATCAAAAATGGGATTACCCCCAGCGATAACAGTGCTAACACCAGCATTAACCCCTTGATGTATAGGGGCTTTTTGCCCTTTAATAGATAGACCTGTAAGCGATAGATAATGGAAAGAGCAGATCCCAGAGTTGTTATATGAGGCTCCTGTTCGACTGATACAAGAAGATATGGGGCCTAAGTCGTTAAGGAGAGCAAAGCTTAAAAAAAGAAGGAAATTTGCACCCCTCGCATTGTAACATGGTTTGTCCATGAGCAAATTTACTCCTTTTTTTGTTTTGCTCCCCTAAATGACTCAGGCCCATAGTGTCAAGCGCTCCTCTATAGGACACATAAATAGTAATTGTGCATTAACATATACACAACTATGTCGTGTTTATGTTTGTACCCTGCAGAGCTTGTATTACAGTTTTCAGACATTCGGAGAAACATTTCATTTAACCACGGTGCTCCAACATTCACATACAACTCATATATTCATTCGCAGTATAACACACTCAGAGAAACTTTTATTATGGTAACGCGGATGTACAGAAGAGAGAACAATAACTTTTGGTGTCATTACACTACAATTTTCAACAATTCAACCAACATTCAACAAGTACCTAGGTAGTTCAAAAACTATATTATATAACCCCTTAATGACTTGTGATGGTACGTCTTACCCACTTGGGGTGTTACCTGCCAATATTATGGCCAAGGTAAAGCCAAGGAGGGAACTTTAACCCAACATGTGATCTGAGGGGATTATTAATATTACAGGCTAAACATATGTTCTTCTTACTTACAGTTGATTATACATATATAGCACAGTATATATATATATATATATTGTATTACCATTTTCAGACATTCAGAGGAACTTTTATTATGGTAATACAGATGTACAGAATAAAGTACAATTCTAACAAGTCAACCAACAATTCAACCAGTACTTAGGTAGTTCAACAACTATATTATATAACCCTTTAATGACTTGTGATGGTACATCTTACCCACTTGGGGTGTTAAGTCCGAGGCAAAGCCAATGAACTTTAAGTCATTACGTGATCTAAGGGGATTATTAATATCACAGATTAAACATATGTTATATATTATTATTATTATTATTATTACTTCCAGTTGGTTATAGTGATTGTCTTATTGCATAATCATACCTGAGTTAGCACAAAGCACACACAGTACAGTGTACTGTGTGCATACAGTAATACTGGTAATACAGAATGTATGTACAGAATAGAGTATAATTCCAACAATTCAACCAGTATTTAGGTAGTTCAAAAACTATATATAACTGTGTACTAAACACTTTCAACTTCATCTGCCGATCAGGGCACATTTTTTTGTACTGTACAGGGTTTTTCTATATACAGAGGCACAGAGGCATTTCAAAGTGCGGCTGGTCGCATAAAGTACACAATCTTACACTATAGTACCCGTTCCTCGGCTGACTTATCTCACTGACATCATAGCCGGGGAACAGAATTTTGGACAATTCAAGATCCAGAGCTTTATTTTTCCACTTTAACTAGAACACATTCAAAATATTGCATAATGTTGAGATCTTCAATGCTCATATTAATCAAGGCACAAGTCCATGGTCAGGGCAGAATCTTATTCTGATGCCCTATAGAAAAAATGAATAAACAGAAGTTATCCAGAAACGTATTACATAACAAAAATCACACGGAAAATTTGGAAACTACATAGGGGTCTATATAACATTGGTGGCTAGTGGGCTGCTATTAAATTGACTTTAGTCTCTCTCTGCCTGTCTGTGTGTGTGTTAGGGAATTTAGACTGTAAGCCCCAATAGAGCAGAGACTGATGTGAATGAGTTCTCTGTACAGCGCTGCAGAATTAGTTGCGCTATATAAACAGCTGCTGCTGCTGCTGATGAGTTTCAGCTTTGGGTTTAAGGTAACAAATTTGAGTCTCATACCGCTTCAACTCTGACCCGTTCAAGTGAAGCTGAGTGAATTTGTCTACCGGGGTGAGTTCTGGCAGAGAGACTCCGGAACGCAAAGAGAGGGAGATAAGTCGGTGACACTGTCGGGAATGCGCTCTTGAGAATACCGCCAAGGCAGACGGCTATTAAGCAGTTCAGCTTGTGAGTGTGAACCTTAGTACCCAATACGAATGAGTAAGCTGAGAGGTGCAGAGAAGTGAGCTGACAGTCCCACTACATGAGAATACCAGCTCTTGTGTCAAGTAATGGTACTGTCTGAAATAACTAAGTACACAACACTGCTAACTGAGGACAGCTACACTTGCTGCATCTGCACTACATGTACTTTGCTGTTAATAAACCTTAACGTCCATAAACACCTGGGGGTACATTTTTGAAGCTGCAGGTTTGAAAAGTGGAGATGGATGTTGCCTATAGCAACCAATCAGATTCTAGCTATCAGTTATTTAGTACATTCTACAAAATGACAGCTAGAATCTGATTGGCTGCTATAGGCAACATCCATCTCCTCTTTTTCAAACCCGCAGTTTGATAAATTTACCCCCTGATGTGAGAGAGACTGGACTAGAGCCGGGTGGGGACCCAAGAAGGGTACAGTAAGTCTAATGGAGGAGTAGTAGATTTGCATTTGTGCTACACCTCCATACTTGTGCAGGCTTGTAAATGAACCTCTCTTACTATAGACTAGAGGGAGGCAGTCCGTGACTCCTTATCACCTGTGGAACTTGTAGCTCTGCTGTAGACCAATAAAACCAATCACAGCGCAGCATTTGTCAGGGGCCAATATAGAAACATCTTCTGATTTCCTTTAATAATCACTAATTGTTGCTGAAACACTTTCATTCTGTAGTAATCATACAGTCAGGGCCGTCTTTCCCAAAGGGCACAATGGGCAGGTGCCCGGGGGCCCTGCAGCCCAGGGGAAGCGTCGGAGGAAGCAAAAAAAAAACAAACCTGAAAAAAAAGAAGAAAATACTAACCGTACCCTCCCTGGTCTCCTCCTCCGTCGCGCTTGCAGTGCTTGTCGGGCGTGACGTCATCACGCCTGCCCGACATCCATTACGGAGCGCGATGGAGGAGACCAGGGAGGGAGCCGGATCGACAGCTGACAGCACGGTAAGTATTTTCTTCTTTTTTTTTCAGGTTTTTTTTTTTCCTGCCTCCGACGGGCCCCCCTGGGCTGCAGGGCCCATATATATAATCATTTTTAATTTTTTTTGTATATATAGGGGCCCCGGTGCACTGCTGTGCCCGGGGGCCCAAAATGTTCTTAAGAGGGCCCTGCATACAGTAAATTATATCCTACCTTCCTTACCTTTCCGTGCTTCTTCATATCTTTGCTTTAACTTGATTGTGAAAATACAAAATCTATAAAATAGAAAAAGAAATCAGTGATTACAGAAGAGAAAGACCTGATTGTAGGGCAATGTTTTGGTCATTTTGGAAGCTGCACTGTTTTCGTCAAACTGTTTAGAATGAAAGAGATACTTTGCTGTGAATATGGCAGCTAATATATTAATTAAAGTCAGTGACTATGGATGTGGGATGAACTTGCACAAAAATATTGACAATATACTTACACGCAAGACTGATCAGCAGGAAGGAAAACACCAGAGGCATAATAATTTCATCTGTGAACACCCTACAACAGATAAACATGGTTATTCGCATAATGTAATCTGGTGTGAGGTCATGCTGTAGTCAATACATATTTTCTAATTGATCCCCGGAGCAGAGAATGTTTGGTAGAGAAACAGTATGTATACTATCGCTAAAAGAAAGTCCTGGGGGTAAATTTATCAAGCTACGAGTTTCCGGCGGGTTTGAAAAGTGTAGATGTTGCCTATAATAAACCTTAACGTCCATAAACACCTGGGGGTACATTTTTGAAGCTGCAGGTTTGAAAAGTGGAGATGTTGCCTATAGCAACCAATCAGATTCTAGCTATCATTTATTTAGTACATTCTACAAAATGATAACTAGAATCTGATTGGTTGCTAAAGGCAACATCTCCAATTTTCAAACCCGTCCGGAAACTCGCAGATTGATACATTTACCCCCTGGTATTGTCTTACTAAGTCAAGTAACAGGCTGTAAAAGCATAGTACTAACTAATAGTCTGCAAGTCTTCAAGAGGCCTGGGGATACGTTTTCCTGGAACTGAGTTTGCCATAACAATAACTAGTAGTTTACAAGATGTGCGTTGTTGTTGTTTATTATTCTGATGCACGAATATGTTCCATTAGTTAACATTTCCACAAAACCATTTGAAAAATAAAATTTGGATTTGTGCTAATAAGTTTTTGCTTAGAGACAGTTCTACAAGACAGAGCAAGAGAAACATGTCCTGCTTGGCTCAGTGTAAATTGAATTGCAGGTGGCTTGCGGTGCCATAGATATCAGAACTTCAGACAAGGAATAAGGAGATTGGGATAATGGACGCATCAGAGATCGAGGGGGGGGGGGGCACAAGTGCATGCTGCCACTTGTAGTGCTACAAGAATGTGCATTAAATGGTGTCCCCATCTGAAAATATTAAGTGTTGCCACATATTTTTTATAATTTATTATCATTAATGAAATTTGGCCCACTAATTTATAGGGATGAGCGCGCTCGGATTTCTGAAATCCGAGCCCACCCGAACGTTGCGGATCCGAGTCGGATCCGAGACAGATCCGGGTATTGGCGCCAAATTCAAAAGTGAAACTGAGGCTCTGACTCATAATCCCGTTGTCGGATCTCGCGATACTCGGATCCTATAAATTCCCCGCTAGTCGCCGCCATCTTCACTCGGGCATTGATCAGGGTAGAGGGAGGGTGTGTTAGGTGGTCCTCTGTGCTGTTTAGTTCTGTGCTGTTTAGTTCTGTGCTGTTTAGTTCTGTGCTGTTTAGTGCTGTGCTGTGCTGTGCTGTTTAGTGCTGTGCTGTGCTGTGCTGTGCTGTGCTGTGCTGTGCTGTGTTCTGCAGTATCAGTCCAGTGGTGCTGTGTGCTGTGCTCTGTCCTTCTGAGGTCAGTGGTGCTGCTGGGTCCTGTGCTGTGTCCTGTTCAGTCCAGTGGTGCTGTGTCCTGTGCTCTGTGCTTCTAAGGGCATAGTTATTTCCCCAATATTCCCCTGTGTTTAAAAAAATAAAAAAAAGTTTTTTTAAAAAATACCAAAAACTACTTTAATATTTTTTAATTACCACAAAATTTTCACAACCAATCCTGCAGTATAAGCCCATTGGTACTGCAATATTACCAAGTTCACACATTCAGCAGTAAAAGTCCAGTGGTACTGCAATATTACAAAGTTTACACATTCTGCAGTATCAGTCCAGTGGTGCTGTGTCCTGTGCTCTGTCCTGCTGAGTTCCGTAGTGCTGCTGGGTCCTGTGCCGTGTCCTGTTCAGTCCAGTGGTGCTGTGTCCTGTGCTCTGTGCTTCTAAGGGCATAGTTATTTCCCCATTATTCCCAAGTTTTTAAAAAATAAAAAAAAAGTAAAAAATAATAAAAAATTAAAAAAAAAAAAAATATATAATAATTATAACCAAATTTGCAAAACCAATCCAGCATTATAAGTCCATTGGTACTGCAATATTACCAAGTTCACACATTCTGCAGTATCTTGTGCTACATATAATGGAGAGCAAAAATTTGGAGGATAAAGTAGGGAAAGATCAAGACCCACTTCCTCCTAATGCTGAAGCTGCTGCCACTAGTCATGACATAGACGATGAAATGCCATCAACGTCGTCTGGCAAGCACGATGCCCAATCTCCTAGTACAGGGCATGTAAAATCCAAAAAGCCCAAGTTCTCAAAAAACAGCAAAAAAAGAAACTTAAAATCATCTGAGGAGAAACGTAAAGTTGGCAATATGCCAATTACGACAAGTAGTGGCAAGGAACGGCTTAGGCCCTGTCCCGTGTTCATGACTAGTGGTCCAACTTCACCCAAGGATCAAAGCCCTCCTCCCCCCCCCCTACAAAAAATTTAAGAGAGTTATGCTGTCAGCAACAACAACAAAACAGCAAAGAACTCTGCCTTCTAAACAGATGACATCACAAATCCCCAAGGCGAGTCCAAGGGTGTTGTTGGTTGTGAACCCTGACCTTCCCATCACTGTACGGGAAGAGGTGACTCCATCCAGCATTTGCAGCACGCCCTCTGCATATGCTGGAAGGATCACCCACAGTCCAGTTACAGATTTGGCTAATGAAGGTGTGAATGTTGTGCACTGGGAGGAGGATATTGATGTAGCTGGCGCTGAGGAGGATGTTGATGATTATGATGCAGACAGATACCAAATTGCATTTCTCAATTTCTATTTATATTCTAGATTATATAACGGCTGAAAAGTTTTCTGTTTTACTCCTAGTGGAGAGGGGATCTGATGCAGACAGATACCAAACTGCCTTTGTCCATTTCTTTGTATATTTGAATTGCTAGTTCTACAGTCTATGCAGGCTGCTTTATTTATATTCAACTACAAGTGTAGGGCGGGGGGGGGGGCATAGATAGCCACCAAAGTAACGTGGTCCATTTAATTTCACTTTCTAGCTCCACAGTCTGTGCAGCCTGCTTTTTTTTATCTTCAAAGTATTTATATTTACAAGCCTTGCAATCTAAATTAACTAGAGGTAGTGACGTGGTAGAACTCCAAAAGGCAGTTTGGAAGCCCCTGTACAAACTGGCTCTATTTTTTAACTGAGTTGTCCCCCCTCCAGTGTGTACTCGGAAAGAGTTTTTAGTGCAGCGGGGAACCTGGTCAGTGAGCGGCGAAGGAGGTTGCTTCCTCACAACGTTGAAAAAATGATGTTTATAAAAATGAATAATCAATTCCTCAATGAAGTACAGCACTGCCCTCCAGACAGTACAGAGGGACTGTGGTTGTGGAGTCCAGCGGGGACGAATTGATAATGTGTGAGGAGGAGGAAGTACACACTGTAGGGGGAGAGGAATCAGAGGTTGAGGATAAGGACGACATCTTTCCTCAGTAGAGCCTGTTTAGTTTGTACAGGGAGAGATGAATTGTTTTATTGGTGTGGGGGCCCAAACAAACCAATCATTTCAGCCACAGTTGTTTGGTAGGCCCTGTCGCTGAAATGATTGGTTTGTTAAAGTGTGCATGTCCTATTTCAACAACATAAGGGTGGGTGGGAGGGCCCAAGGACAATTCCATCTTGCAACTTTTTTTTTGGCATTATGTGACCATTCAACAGTCGTTTGCCATGTTCAAAAAGTAAAAGAAAATGCCAACAAATTCAATAAATTAAATCAAAAGTTAAATGCCCTGTCATTATTTAAAACAAGAGGTTTTGACGTGCTAGAATTAGTGTAGTGTTAAGATGTTATAAACACTACACTTGGAAATTGGAGGAGGTAATGTGGCCCCGGTATCAAATTGGGTACCGGGGCCACCCCACTATGCAGTCCAGATACTTGTTTGGTGGAATTCCGACACGTGGAGGGTTTTTAAATTATATTGTGGCCTCGGTACCAAATTGTGTACCGGGGCCACCACACTACGCAGTCAAGATACTTGTTTGGTGGAATTCAGACCAGTTGAGGGTTTTATTATTATATTGTGTGGACCACTCTGACTATACCACACTACAACTCTATACCACTCTATTTCCTACTTTAATTCTATTTAATTCTATTTCCTACTTTAATTCTATTACTAATTAATTACCATAAAGAGGAACAAAAAAAACCAATTTTACCAAAAGTATAATATGACTTAGACTTACAAACACTACACTTGAAAGATCGTGCCTTTAAATGAAAAAGTCAGTCTTCATTGCACGACTATGTGCAAGTGCAACAGGGACATTTTTTTGGGTTTACAAAGTCAAACAATAACACTACGACCCTGTCTGTCTGGGGTCTGTCAATGACGAATTGTCTGTAGCATGTTTTGAGGAGGTATTGTGGCCCCGGTATCAAATTGGGTACCGGGGCCACCCCACTATGCAGTCCAGATACTTGTTTGGTGGAATTCCGACACGTGGAGGGTTTTTAAATTATATTGTGGCCTCGGTACCAAATTGTGTACCGGGGCCACCACACTACGCAGTCAAGATACTTGTTTGGTGGAATTCAGACCAGTTGAGGGTTTTATTATTATATTGTGTGGACCACTCTATCTATACCACACTACAACTCTATACCACTCTATTTCCTACTTTAATTCTATTTAATTCTATTTCCTACTTTAATTCTATTACTAATTAATTACCATAAAGAGGAACAAAAAAAACCAATTTTACCAAAAGTATAATATGACTTAGACTTACAAACACTACACTTGAAAGATCGTGCCTTTAAATGAAAAAGTCAGTCTTCATTGCACGACTATGTGCAAGTGCAACAGGGACATTTTTTTGGGTTTACAAAGTCAAACAATAACACTACGACCCTGTCTGTCTGGGGTCTGTCAATGACGAATTGTCTGTAGCATGTTTTGAGGAGGTATTGTGGCCCCGGTATCAAATTGGGTACCGGGGCCATCCCACTATGCAGTCCAGATACTTGTTTGGTGGAATTCCGACACGTGGAGGGTTTTTAAATTATATTGTGGCCTCGGAACCAAATTGTGTACCGGGGCCACCACACTACGCAGTCAAGATACTTGTTTGGTGGAATTCAGACCAGTTGAGGGTTTTATTATTATATTGTGTGGACCACTCTATCTATACCACACTACAACTCTATACCACTCTATTTCCTACTTTAATTCTATTTAATTCTATTTCCTACTTTAATTCTATTACTAATTAATTAACATAAAGAGGAACAAAAAAAACCAATTTTACCAAAAGTATAATATGACTTAGACTTACAAACACTACACTTGAAAGATCGTGCCTTTAAATGAAAAAGTAAGTCTTCATTGCACGACTATGTGCAACAGGGACAGTTTTTTTCTTTACAAAGTCAACTAATAACACTTGGACCCTGTCTGTCTTTAACATACTTAATGGGATCTCAATGACGAATTGTCTGTAGCATGTTTGGAGGAGGTATTGTGGCCCCGGTATCAAGTTGGGTACCGGGGCCACCCCACTACGCAGTCCAGATACTTGTTTGGTGGAATTCTGACACGTGGAAGGTGTATTTATTTTATTGTGGCCCCGGTATCAAGTTGGGTACCGGGGCCACCCCACTACGCAGTCCAGATACTTGTTTGGTGGAATTCTGACACGTGGAGGGTTTTTTAATTATATTGTGGCCTCGGTACCAAATTGTGTACCGGGGCCACCACACTACGCAGTCAAGATAGATAGATGCGTATCATAGATAAAGTACATTCAGTGGTGTGGGGCAAATTGAAAAATATTCAAAATGCACTGACATTATCAAAAACAAGAGGTTGTCACACGCTAAAACTCCAACATGTATATGATGGAGAGGATGGAGGAGCAGCCGTATGTGTAGTGTAATGCAGACCTGTTGAAGGTTTTTTATATATTTTATTGTGGTGCCCAGTGCCCACTCCTCTACGCAGTCCAGGTACATTTATTGGTGCGATTCATAAAAGTTCAGGGTTTTTAAGATATTGTGGTGACCCACTCCTCTACGCAGTCCAGGTACATTTATTGGTGCGAATCAAACAAGTTGATGGTTTTCTTATTATATATATTGTGGTGACCCACTCCTCTACGCAGTCCAGGTACATTTATTGGTGCGATTCATAAAAGTTCAGGGTTTTTAAGATATTGTGGTGACCCACTCCTCTACGCAGTCCAGGTACAATTATTGGTGCGATTCATAAAAGTTCAGGGTTTTTAATATATTGTGGTGACCCACTCCTCTACGCAGTCCAGGTACATTTATTGGTGCGAATCAAACAAGTTGATGGTTTTCTTATTATATATATTGTGGTGACCCACTCCTCTACGCAGTCCAGGTACATTTATTGGTGCGATTCATAAAAGTTCAGGGTTTTTAATATATTGTGGTGACCCACTCCTCTACGCAGTCCAGGTACATTTATTGGTGCGATTCATAAAAGTTCAGGGTTTTTAATATATTGTGGTGACCCACTCCTCTACGCAGTCCAGGTACAATTATTGGTGCGAATCATAAAAGTTCAGGGTTTTTAAGATATTGTGGTGACCCACTCCTCTACGCAGTCCAGAAAGATACCTTTTTGCAACGTTTTGGACTAATAACTATATTGTGAGGTGTTCAGAATACACTGTAAATTAGTGGAAATGCTTGTTATTGAATGTTATTGAGGTTAATAATAGCCTAGGAGTGAAAATAAGCCCAAAAACTTGATTTTTAAACTTTTTATGTTTTTTTCAAAAAAAATCCGAATCCAATACCTTAAATCCGAACCGAGACCTTTCGTCAAGTGTTTTGCGAGACAAATCCGAACCTCAAAAATAACGAAAATCCGGATCCAAAACACAAAACACGAGACCTCAAAAGTCGCCGGTGCACATCCCTACTAATTTATTCATAAAATAATTTGGCCCCCGTAAGAAGATTAATAATAATTTTTGCCCCTCTAAACAAGAAATCATGATTACCCTCATATTTAAAACTTGTATTGTCCTCCTGTTATGTTAACATTGACCAGCAGTGGAGAGCTGATGTGTTTGCTAATCTCGCCTGTCCAAAGCAGCGTGCTGATTCTGGCGATTTTCACAGCAATCTTCGGTGAGCTTGCAAAATCGCAGCTTCATACATATGGAGACATATATACGTATGGTGACTTGTATTCTTAGAATGGCCAAAAGTAGAGACGACGATTTGTAGCTCGTCGATTTTGGTTACATCACTTTACTGGCGATTTACTGTCAACTCGCAATTTCATACATTGTTGGGTTCAAGCTCGCCGGAGAAAATCGCTGAAAAGGCAAATCACAGCTTGATACATTTTGCCCAAGATGTTGAGGAAACGGTGGTACCTGACTTATAAGAGAAAGAACAGGGAACAGCTTGTGATGCCTGATATATAGTAGATGTGATGACAAGGAGGTTGTGGTACCTGACATAACTGAGACAGAATGGAGAGAAGACTGTGGTGTCCAATATACCCAGATGGAATAGAGGATATCTGGTACCTGATGTATCAGACATGGAATGTAAAGGAACTTGGGCTACCTGACTTATCAGAGATAGGACAGAGAGGAGATTATGGTACCTGACATGTCAGAAATGGATCGGAGCAGCGACTATTGCTGCCTGGTTCAACAGATATAGATTGGAGGAGCTTGTGCAACCTGATTTATCAGAGATGGAACTGAAATGAGCGTCCGCTACATCACTTATCAGAGATCGCAATGGGAGGAGCTTGTTTTTCCTAAAATATCAGTAATGAAATGTAGAGGAGATTGAGGTATCTGACATGTCAGAAGAAGAGTGGAGAGGGAAGTTTTGCTGCCTGACTTGAGAGAGTTGAGATGAGGAGGAGTTTGAGTAGCATCATATATCCGAGATGAAATTGGAAGGAACGTCTGCAAACTGGCTTATCAGAGATGGGATGGTAGTGAGCTTCTCCGACCTCACGTATGGATGGAATCGGGAGGAGTTTCAGAGATTACATGGGGAGAAGTTTGTGCTGCCTAATTTATGAGTGATGAGGAGGAGTCGGTGTTGGATGATTTACAAGAAGAAATGCGGAAGACCTAATGAGGTCTGATTTATGAATGATGGAATGGGGAGGAGCTACTTCTGTCTAACTCATCACAGATGGAATAGGGAATTAAGAGATATTGATACTCTTTCTATTACTTTTGTGTGTGAAGATTTGGATTACATTGCACCTGGAAATGTCCTATTCTTACAATGGGACCCGAGTGGCGTAATAATACTATACAGACAAAATTACCACCTATAAATAAAGGCTACCAGCCCACTGCTGAATATACCTGGGGCTCTTATCGACTTCCCTGGGTTGTGGGGGCCAGAGAATTTAACAACACAATTTTGCAACCCCAAAATGCAGCAGTCTCATAAGAAACAGGAAGGATCTCTAAGACCCCTGGACAAATTAAAAACAAACACACACTTTTCAAATAAACTATAATTGAATAAAAGATACTTTATTAAAAATAAAAATATCTTTCTTGACCCTACCTAGTTCTAATGGCAAAAAAATAAAACCTGAAAACCCCCATTAAAAAAATGAACTCATGCAATCTACCTCTGACCAACGCTAAAGGATTACACTACGGAGTTCCTGAGTGTTCCGTTTCCCTGACAGCCAATCAAAAGTGGCCAGTAAACATTATAATCATTTAGCATTGGATGTAGCTTGTGTGCAGGTAGGTCATTATTTATGGGGATTTTTATGTTTTCATTTTTATTGTTTGTTTCTTTTACCTTATTTAGTAATGGGGGTCATTAGACTGAGATCACCAAGGTGACCAATGTTGTTAATACCCCCAACATGTAGGGGGTTCAGGAAGAGTCCCAGTGTTTTTCTAGGCTTAGGGAAGAGGGGGATAATGCTGTTTTTCCCTCCCCCCTCATAGAGGCACCGATTCTGTGCTTCACAACCTTGTTTTCAATATAACAGGTGGACCTCACGCTTGTGACTGTTTAAGGATTTGGGGAGGGGGGCACACTGCCCATTTTACTCAATATTATTTTATTTTCACTTTCAGCACTGCACCTGGGTATTGTCTTTATTACAACTGGTAATGATGTGTGTGAAATGCGTTAGGACTCAGAAAGTGAGATTGCCCCAAAGTGCAACATGTAGACACAGGGTCCCCTTACTTTAAGATGAGATCCGATCTCCACCAAACATGGTCTGGTGCAGAATTCAAGTGGAAATGACTGTGCATACCAAGGAAGGACCCTGAAAATGTGCCTTCTCCTCAGTACAATAGCTCTCACCCCCACAGAATCTGGTCTCTGCACGGTGCACTTACTCTGTACTGTGCTGGGAACACCTCACACCAGCCTCACCCTGTCCAAACAAACTGCTGCTCCTCCGTAAATGTTGTTCTACAAACCTAATCCTGGCACAAAGCTGTGTTTGCACTGCAGAGCAGCTATGTCACACGTCATAAATGTGTTTACCGGTACTCAATGGCCCTTAGGTCTAATACATGCGGTCAGATAATGATCAACACAAGGACGAGCGGTGTCAGCTGGCCAAGTCAACTACAAATAGGTCAATCAGTACAAAATCAGCAGGAAGAGGTCAGGGCGGGCGCCAAGGATCAATGATCCCTGACAAGACCAGGGTCAGAAATACTAATAAATAATAAATCCAGATAGAAAATAACAACCAGACCTTATAACAGGTGCCTAAGTGTGTCAGAGCGACAACTGAGTTCATGTAACTTCAGAGTGTGATGACACAAGCCCGGCCACACAACTGTGGTAGTACACACTCTGGCAAGGAATATATAAAGCAGCCAGCCAGTTGGACGCACGCCTAAGAGGACACGGAGTGGGTAAGAACCTGACAAGTGCTGTTTGGCTGTAATCAGAAATAATATGTCAGACCTGTTAGTGAATAGCTAATGATTCCTGTCTATACCAAATGCATTAAAATTACACTGAAGATATTCACTTACCTTGCAAAAAAGAATATGAGGAGGCATAAAAACAAAATAACAAGATGACTATTTATCTTGTGTCCTACAGCACCTGAAAAAAACACACATGTATATATCATTTACAATATTAATGTATATTGCCCAACATGTCAGTGGAACGCTTAAATGATAGGGCCACCTTTCTTCACTTTTTTTTAATTTGGGGCTAAATTGACCCGCCCTATGGCTAGATCTAACTGTTGGTTAGATACACTGTGTAACCGACATGTCTGCTCCTGCAGTTTTCTATATCAAGGGGTGAATGTGTGTAGCGCTGGCATCTGCCCGATTTGCACATTTTACCAGTGTCGGTCTGGCCCAGCAGGATACGGAGGAATTACCCCGTGGATCCCACTGCCTGAGGGTCGTTAGTCACACCTCCGCCATGGATGAGCCCCCTCCAGATGTGCACACTATTTCATGGGTCAAAATTAAACAACTCCTTTTATATATACAGCATCAAAAAGGCAAAATGCTTAGGTTTAACAATAGAAAAGTCACTCTTCTGAGCCACTGGAAGACAAATTCTTATATGAGGCCTTATATTACACATATATAATGTAAGTGACTGGAATGTGATAGTGTTACAACAAAGGTAGTAGGAGAAGTGATGGTGTGGCATCCCCGTATACCCCCCACTTCTACCACTGTGTATGTATATATATATACACACACACACGTTGTAAGAGACTGTAATGTGATAGTGTTACAATGAAGGTAGTAGGAGAAGTGATGGTGTGGCATACCCCCGTATACCCCCCACTTCTACCACTGTGTATGTATATATATATATATATATATATATATATACACACACACACACACACGTTGTAAGAGACTGTAATGTGATAGTGTTACAATGAAGGCAGTAGCAGGAGGAGAAGTGTAGGTATGGCATACCCCTGTATACCCCCCACTTCCACCACTATATATATATATACCCCTTGAGGAAGTCCGGAAAGACTGGACGAAACTCGTCGGGGATTTACCTCTGTCACTGGAGCCGTGTGTGAGCGTGGGAGTCCTGGCCAGAATTACCCTGCATTAAGATCTATCAGCGCACGGATACAGGACAGATAAGCTGTTTTTGATTGTGCTTCATGTACGAGCATTTTATACTTGAGCCGCAGTGTGAGGCGGATTGCCTCTGTTTATTAAAAGGATTTTTTATATCCAATTGATATGTTCTTGATGTTACTACACTATTGTGGCTATGTTTGAGTTGTAAACACTCCGGAGTTGTGTTGCACGTTCCTGGGAGGATTATCTGTCAGAATACATCTGTGGTCCCAGCGAGACTTAAACAGACGGTACTTAGGAGAGAAGCACTGGTATACATATCAAGCTGATAAATATTGGGATCTCTGGTACGGGACTTGCATATATGAGATTTACATTCACTGTAATTTACATTTAATGCACTATGTTTGGCGCCCCTTCTCTCTCTCATTTTATATATATATATATATATATATATATATATATGTTGTAAGAGACTGTAATGTGAGTGTAACAATGAAGGCAGTAGTAGTAGGAGAACTGGAGGTATGGCATATCACCATATACACCCCCACTTCCACCACTGATCTGGGTGTAGTTACACTCTAAGGCCAGTGAGTGATGACTATACCATTCTGCAAGCACATATTACAACTATGGGGTGACTTACCAACTTCTACAGAAACCTCTTCTTCCAGGATAACAGGGTTCCGCTTCTTTCGTTTCCAGTTTCTAATATCATGTGAAAATGTGACAGCGCCTGTATAATTACATTGAAATGCATTTGTATTGTTTGAGGGTTATAAATATAATGAACACAAGTGTTCAAATATATATATAATATTCACCTTATCCTGCGGTTAGCTGCGAAACTTAGCATTTTCATTGCCATAATTTTGTCTTAAGTTTTCCCATTCCGACCCCAATAACACACATACCCAGCAGAATGATTTGAACAGTGTCATTCTGGCTCTAAACATAGACTATAAATTCCACAAAGCGCAAATTTATAAATACAACCAAAAGGGGAACTTGAAGATTGTGTTGCAGGATCTTCCCACCTCTGCAGAACTCCATTTGTACAATATTTTCCCGTCATTTTGCTCATCTCTATTCCAAGTGTGAATTATTACAAAGTTTTATTGATAAACATATGACTATTAGAGGTTGCTCTATTTTGTAACATTACTGAACATGTACCGCTGATTACAAATGGTCATCATAATCCGTCACACCAATAAGCTGATAATGCCCATTAACCCAAATAGCTTTGGTGAAACCCAAGCAATGATCAGCTGCATTTCTGCTGCTAAGGTGCATTGTAAATACAATGGAGAGTACAGTGACTGCACTGTAGTAAGTGCTATAGAAGTGTTATATGGGGAGGGGAAACAGGTCATTTTCTGTTAAGAGAAAAGGTGTCAGACCAACGGAATTCCCAGGGGCCTCATGCAGCCCCCAAGTAATCCGCCTGTGGCCCCGGAGCTAATCACTGCCTTGGAGAAGCATTAAACAAAATATTTTGTTACATTTATATTTTCTGTTTGATTTCTATTTCCCTGACGAATGAGAGGGTGAAGGGGTGGAAGGCTATGGGTGGTATTGCTGCCTGAGACGTGGGGGCTCTTTTATCATTCAGTATGATGTTGGGTACGTATCACTGGTGTCATTAATGAACCATCAGTAGTAGTAATGCGCAATAGTTATCATCGTAGCACCAGTGTGAGAAGGTTAGGTGAGAGGGTGCATTAGTGTGGGTAGTATAGGTAGGAATAATGTATCCTAATAAAGATTTGCAGGCTATTGGAAAGTGATCAAGTGGAAATTCCATAAGTGGGGAGCAGCACAAGAGAAGTCTTGTAGGTGGGAGTGAGAGGTGGTTATCAGAGACAATTGTAAAGCGCTATGGAATTTGCTGGCTATATAAATAAATGTTGATGATGATGATGAGGTGCAGGTCAGAGGTAGATCAAGAGGGCGGGAGGGAGAGTATCTTGAGATGAGGTTTGAGATGTATGAATTGGTGGAGTTGTTGAGAGATTTGTAGGTAAGGACGAGTAGTTTGAACTAGATCCAGGAGGACATGGGGAGTCGATGTAGGGATTTACTAAGTAGTGAGGTAGATGGATGGATCAGTCTTGCAGCAGCATTTAAGATACATTGACGTGGAGATAGATGGGTGATGGGATTCCCAGATAGGAGGAGGTTGCAGTAGAGAGAGTGGATAAGAGTCTGCTGACATCCAGGGATTTTGTCAGTGTGCCAGTCCCACACACACCACCTGATGGGGCTGGTAGCTGTCTTCCTTGGGAGGCCGCCTGTGATTATCACTGGCCCCAATCACCTCACAACTGGAATTTCCACCCTTCAGTAAAGTAAACAAGTCTGTGACTGTTCCATTAGCAGCTGTGCGGTCTCTGAGCCGTATCCTACCTCTACACGTGTATGATTTTAAGAGATGGAGGATAAAATATGAGACCTGTAAACTTTTCTATAATTCAGAGATGTCAAAAAAAGATCTCATTCCTAAGATGGAAAACTCTGCCGGACCCCTGGCCTGAGTGGTAGAATGAGGGATTCAAATGCCTTCTCGATGGAGCGAAGGTGAGCACCCGCATCCTGCGTAGACACCATCTGGTTGTCTGCACTACCTTGGCCTCTGCCCCATCACGGCTTCTGCACAGGGCCGTCTTTCCGACTGGGCAGTTGCCCGGGGGCCCAGCAGACAAAGGGGCCCGAAGCAGGACTAAAAAAATTTAAAAAATAGAAAATTTCCATTTACAGTCACCTGACCGCTCTTCCGTGATGCGCTCGCAGTGAATGTCGGGCGTGATGACATCATCTCGCCCGACATTCACTGCGAGCACAGCATGGAGGAGCACAGAACAGCGATGAAGAACAGAAGAGGATTCGACTCAAAGAACAGGGCGACTGAAAGGTAAGTTAGGGGGGATTTAAAAAAAAAAGTTATATATACTTATCTTAGCTTAGGTCTCTCAGGAGACATAAAATAGTCTGCAAGCTGGGGTCGTATTGTCAGTCCAGTTATCAGTAGACCATTCTACCTGCTCAAGGCTACGGGGTATATTTACTAAACTGCGGGTTTGAAAAAGTGGAGATGTTGCCTATAGCAACCAATCAGATTCTAGCTGTCATTTATTTAGTACCTTCTATAAAATGACAGCTACAATCTGATTGGTTGCTATAGGCAAAATCTCCACTTTTTAAAATTTAGCTCATAGTGTCCTCAGAATGGTGACCACATTGTACAGAACACATACAGCTTCATATGATGGACCGTAGTCTGGATGAGGGCATGGAGAACGTGCCACTTATTTGCCAATACATGGACTCCAATACTTAATGCCACACGTAGTCACAACAATCTATTGGAGTAGAGATGTTTGAACCAAATTTTGATTATTAAAACGATTCAGCAAAACGATTTTCAAATGAAAAAAATTATTGCAGTTTCTCGAGTTTAGAATCACTATAACCAATAATTACAAAATATTATTTTGACCGTGTTTAAAAAAAAAAAAGAAAGAAAAAAGAGAAAGCGCTAACGTTAACTCCAACGGCAGATGCAAACCTCGGAGCGCAAACCTTGAACGCGAATGGCGAGCACAAGACACAAATTTTGAACTCGGGGTCCAGAGGAGATTGCACTGAACATGTTCAGGGTCCACGAACCAATTAAATTTAAGATCATCTCTAGGTTGAGAGCAAACCTATGTTTCTTTAGGCCCAGGAATTGGTTTAGCTCTTGGGTTAAGAATTAGTGACATCATTAAAGCACTTTATGGAAAATGCTGCGGCAGAAACGTATTTAAAGCGCGGTAAAAGTGCACGATTTATTGCATAAACTACACAATGCATTAATAATTTATTTCACCTGTTGCTGACCAGATAAAGGTCATTTTTGTTGTGTATGAATTCCAACACATTTTCTTTTTTAAGTTGTTATAGAAGAGTGTAATTAAACTACATAATGTACACTGCATAAGCCAAGAGGGAGCGCTGAATACAATTCCTGCAGAGAGCCTAGAAGTTATTTACTGAATATAAAAATAACAGTTTTATTCGGCTCTATGTGGAAATATCTGCACATTTTTCTGCCAAGAATAGCATCTTTATGTAAATTATTAAAATGTTTCTAAGCTATATTTGGAGGTGGAGAAATTGCTGTAACCTAAATATTCAGCCTTGGTCTACTCTATTCCCCAGGATTCTATGTGACGTAAATTAAATGTGAGCAGCACTGAGTCAGAGTGCTTAATGAACCTGATCATCATCATCAGCAGCAGCGGCATTTATTTATATAGCGCCATCAAATTCCGTAGCGCTTTACAATTGGGAACAAACATTAATAAAACAATACTGGGTAATACAGACAGAGAGGTAAGAGGGCCCTGCTCCCAAGCTTACAATCTATGGGACAATGGGAGTTTGATACACAAGGGTAAGTGCTACATCATATTGCACATTGGGCCAGCTAGAATGCAAAGGTAAAAAGTATTCAGTGGGCTGTATGATCAGTCACACAGCAATGTTGTTAAGAGGCTTGTTGCTTTGTGTTAACTGTGTAGAGGGTGATAATAGTGTAAAATAGGAAGATTAAGATGCTGGTTGAGGAATATTATAAGCTTGCCTGAAGGGGTGGGTTTTCAGAGAACGCTTGAAGGTTTGAAGACTAGAGGAAAGTCTTACTGTGCGAGGGAGGGAATTTCACAAAGTGGGTGCAGCCAAAAAAAAGTCCTGTAACCAAGAAGGATGGGAGGATGTGATGAGAGTGGAAGAGAGACGCAGATCTTGTGCAGAACGGAGATGTTGAGTTGGGAGATATTTTAAAACAAGTGAGATCAATGTCGGAGCAATTTTGTTGACGGCCTTGTATGTTAGTAGAAGAATATTATATTGGATTTGTTGAAATACAGGCAACCAATGTAGAGACTGACAGAGTGGCTCAGAAGAGGAATAACGGTTTACAAGGAAAATCAATCTAGTCGATGGGTGCAAAATAGATTGTAGGGGTTCAAGTCTGATTTTTGAAAGCCTGGTAAGGAGGGAATTGCAATAGTCGATACGGGAGAGGATGAGCGCATGAATTAAGGTTTTTGCAGTGTCTTGTGTCAGATATGTGCGTATTCTCAAAATGGATCTTTAGATGTATGTAACATGATTTAGATATAGAGTCGATGTGGGGAACAAAGGATAGCTGTGAGTCAAGGATTACACCTAAGCAGCGAGTTTGCGGGATGGGATTTATGGTCATGTTATCAACTGAAATAGAAATGTCAGGCAGGAAGCTTCTGTTTTTGGGTGGGAATATGATTAATTCCATTTTTGAAAGATTGAGTTTGAGTTGGCGAGAAGACATCCAAGATAAAATAGCAGAAAGACAGTCAGTAACGCGAGACAACACAGACGGTGAAAGATCAGGAGAAGATAGATAAATTTGTGTATCATCCGCATAGAGATGATACTGAAATCCAAAGGAGCTTATTAGTTTTCCAAGAGAAGTGGTGTAGATAGAGAATAGCAGAGGACCTAGGACTGAGCCTTGTGGAACTCCAACTGATAAAGGAAGCGGAGCAGAGGTGGATCCACAGAAATTAACACTGAAAGAGCGATTAGATAGGTAGGATGAGAACCAGGATAGGACAGTACCTTCAAGACCTAGGGATTGTAGCGTTTGTATGAGGAGGGAGTGGTCAACAGTGGTGGTAATTTGAGAGAAAGTTTGGGTCAGAATTTTGTCTTTTCAAAATAGGAGTAATCACTGCATGCTTGAATAGTGTTGGAAAAATACCAGTAGAGAGAGAGAGATTACAGATTTTAGTTAGAGGGGGAATGAGCACGGGAGACAGGGACCTACTAATTTGTGAGGTAATGGGATCAAGAGGACAGGAGGTAGAGTAGAAAGATGAGAAACTTCCTCTTCATTTGTGGGATCAAATAAATTGAGAGTGTCGGATGCTGCTACAAAGGAATTGAGCTGATAGCTTGTCGAGGGAGATCATCATCATCATCATCATCATCATTTATTTATATAGCGCCAACATATTCCGTAGCGCTTTACAATTGGGGACAAACGTAAAACTAATAAACAAACTGGGTAAAACAGACAAAGAGGTGAGAAGGCCCTGCTCGCAAGCTTACAATCTATGGGACAATGGGAGATTGACACATGAGGTTAAGTATACATTTTGCATCATGGCCCAGCCAGACTGCAAAGGTAAGGTGACTCATAAGCTAAATGATCCTGTCACACAACAATGTTGGTCGGGGGGTAGTTGTCTTCTGTGAAATTGTGTAACAGGCTAAAGGTAGTGAGGTTAAGAGGATCGTTGAGGAATATTATAAGCTTGTCTGAATAGGTAGGTTTTCAGAGAACGCTTGAAAGTTTGTAGACCAGAGGAGAGTCTTATTGTGCGAGGGAGAGAGTTCCATAGAGTGGGTGCAGCCCGAAAAAAGTCCTGTAACCAGGAATGGGAGGATGTAATGAGGGTGGATGAGAGACGCAGATCTTTTGCAGAACGGAGTTGCCGAGTTGGGAGATATTTTGAGACAAGAGAGGAGATGTATGTTGGTGCAGCTTTGTTGATGGCCGTGTAGGTTAGTAAAAGTATTTTATATTGGATTCGGTAGAAGACAGGCAGCCAGTGTAGAGACATACAGAGTGATTCAACAGAGGAATAGCTATTTGCAAGGAAAATCAGTCTTGCCGGAGCATGCAAAATAGATTTTAGGGGTTTGAGTCTGTTTTTGGGAAGACCAGTAAGGAGGGAATTGCAATAGTCAATGCGGGAGATGATTAGTGCATGAATTAAGGTTTTAGCAGTGTCTTGTGTGAGATATGTGCGGATTCTGGAAATGTTCTTTAGATGTATGTAACATGATTTAGATATAGAGTCAATGTGGGGAACAAAGGATAGGCGTGAATCCAGGATTACACCTAGGCAGCGAGTTTGTGGGGTGGGATTTATGGTCATGTTATCAACAGAGATAGAAATGTCAGGTATGCTCTTGTTGGCGGGTGGGAATATTATTAACTCTGTTTTAGAAAAATTAAGTTTGAGTTGACGAGAGGACATCCAAGATGATATGGCAGAAAGACAGTCAGTTACACGGGACAACACAGATGTCGAGATATCAGGAGAGTATAGATAGATTTGGGTATCATCCGCATAGAGATGATACTGAAAGCCAAAGGAACTTATTAGATTTCCAAGACAAGCGGTATAGATAGAGAACAGCAGAGGACCTAGCACCGAGCCTTGTGGTACTCCAACTGATAGGGGAAGCTGAGCAGAGGTGGCTCCAGAGAAATTAACAGTGAAAGAGCGATTAGAGAGGTAAGATGAGAACCAGGATAGAACTGTGTCTTGAAGACCTAGGGATTGCAGCGTTTGTATGAGAAGAGAAAGGTCAACGGTGTCAAATGCAGCCGAGAGATCCAGGAGAATTAGGAGAGAGTAATGGCGTTCAGTCTTAGCAGTGATCAGATCATTAACAACCTTGGTCAGCGCAGTCTCTGTGGAGTGTTGAGAACGAAAGCCAGACTGAAGAGGATCCAACAGGTTGTTTGTGGAAAGAAAGCGTGTGAGGCGAGTGTAGACAAGTCTCTCTAGAAGCTTGGAGGGGCAAGGGAGCTGAGAGATGGGACGGTAATTTGAGAGAGAGTTTGGGTCGGAGTTTTGTTTTTTTAGAATAGGAGTAATCACTGCATGCTTGTATAGTGATGGAAAGATGCCAGTAGAGAGTGAGAGATTACAGATTTGAGTTAGAGGAGAAATGAGCACAAAAGACAGGGATCTACCAATTTGCGAGGGAATAGGATCAAGAGGACAGGAGGTAGAGTAGGAAGATAAGAAGAGCGTAGAAATTTCCTCTTCATTTGTGGGGTCAAATGAAGAGAGGGTGTCAGAGGGTAGTGGGAAGGAATTGAGCTGATGGCTTGTTGAGGAAGAGGATACCATTTCTAGTCTGATCTTGTCAATCTTGTCCTTGAAGTAGGAAGCAAGATCCTGAGCACTGATAGTAGATGGAGGGTTCGGGGTGGGAGGATTGAGATGATACCATTTCAAGTCTGATCTAATCTATTTTGTTGTTGAAATAGGAAGCAAGATCCTGGGCACTGATGGTAGTCGGGGGGTTTGGGGTAGGAGGGTTTAGAAGAGATTTAAATGTGTTAAAATGGCGTTTGGGGATAGAAGCCTGAGCATAGATGAGAGATTGGAAGTAGGTTTGTTTTGCAGTGTCCAGAGCATTTCGATAGGAGTGGTAGATACCAGTATATGTGATAAAATCATTAGAGGTACAAGATTTACGCAGGTGATGTTCTGCTTTACAAGAAAGTTTTTGTAGAGTTCGTGTTACTTTAGTGTGCCACAGTTGTCTACGCAGAGTATGTAGAGTCGCTGGAGCCACTTGATCAAGGGCAGTTGCTAGAGTTTGGTGAAAATGAGGAACAGCTTATTCTGATTGGATAAGCTGTGGCTCCTATCCAATCAGGTATCTCTGTCATCCTGACACTGTCCCCCGTGTTTTCAAACTTCTTCAGAGTCTGCAGATTGGATAATAGAGTTCTGTAGGAGACACTAGGAGTAATACAGCAGGTTCCTGCCTTATATAAGACCCTCACTAACATACTGACACTTCCATATATAGTTGCACGTTTTCAAAGATACTTTTCTGATATTGGATCAACAGGTTTTTTCTACTGGTTAAATTCTCCTTTAATACAAGATTTTGCCAGTTCCTACCATTGTTCACATGTATGTATCCTCCAGTGGAATAATGCTCTGGCGTCTCATCAGCATAGTCCTCCACCTCTGCCATAGCGGAAAAACGTGTTATTGGATGTAGGGTCGCACTTGCTTTTCCTAAATTACAAATACAAGCAATTTTTTGGTTACAGTGTGCTGCTGTGCTGTTAAAGCTTACTTAGACAAGTTTTTGCAGGAAATGCTGAAGAGAAAACCCTGCAATACACTGTCAGGCCTAGAACACTGAATAACTGCTTTGAAATCTATGTCATTCTGCATTCTGAGGACAAAGGTGGGATTTAAAAAAAAACTGCCCTAGGTGAATCTTTGCAACATTTCAGCTACTTGTGACAATTTTGTTCACAATTTGCTGAGCTCAGAAGTTGAACTAAGAACAAAATATAAAGAAAACCGAATTGTGCAAACCTTTAACTCTACTGTCTGAATATAGTACTATAACTAAAAAGTGTGTTTAAAACGCTCCTTCTTATGCTACCGTTCAGATATAAAATCAGTATCAATTTTATTAGCATGTATTACAAGCATAACATATAGGAATTTTGTGACCTGTGCATGACATTTTGTAATTACACTAAACAATGCTTTAAAAAAATTGCAAGTCACACCGAAGGTGATGAAAAGTTTAACATTTAGGGCCTGATGTATTAAGGAATGTTAATGGAAATGCGTGACGTATTTTGCGTAAAACTGCACTGAGAGGACCATATGCCAGTGAATGCAAGTACGTCCAACTCATTTTCAAACACAAAGGACACTTACGACAGCCTATGATTTCCTGGGTGGTGTAAGTGCCGAGTGATAGTTATCACGGCTGTGTATGCAGCTAGAACATGTGTTTGCAACCAGAAGCAACTGCAAAAATGCATTTTATGTACAGTAGACATTAATAACATCTTAAATGTTTTTATGGGTAAAAAAAACAAACAAAACTTTTTAAAAAAAATGTTCATTAACAGGTGTGTTTTTAATTCCCCCCCCCCTAATCATCATCTATTTATTTATATAGCGCCACTAATTCCGCAGCGCTGTACAGAGAACTCATTCACATCAGTCCCTGCCCCATTGGAGCTTACAGTCTAAATTCCCTAACATACACACACACACAGACTGAGAGACTAAGGGCAATTTAATAGCAGCCAATGTTTTTGGAGTGTGGGAGGAAACCAGAGCACCCGGAGGAAAACCACGCAAACACAGCGAGAACATACAAACTCCACACAGATAAGGCCATGGTCGGGAATCAAACTCATGACCCCAGTGCTGTGAGGCAGACGTACTAACCACTAAGCCATCATCCTGCCCGCAATCTGTGTGTTTTGTTGGGATTTGATATATCCATATCCATTGTCCGTATCCTGCAGCGTGTCCGTCTGCATACAGCAAGTGCCGTATACGCAGAGAGTACTTACACTAGTATTTAACTAAAAACATTTCTTGAGATCCTCCTTGCTGAATATGGACGCACCTGATTGCATTATCTGTCCGTTTTAAAAAAAACACAAATTGCTTTCACTTTGCATTCCTTAATGAATCAGACCCTTAATGAGGAAACATCCCAGAATTCATGCAGAGAATGTGAAACACACCTGCTGTCATTTATTGTATATTTTAATGCATATAATAACATGTCAGAGGAATAATTATCACTTGGTTCAGTGATATGTTTATCACTATTTTGGGCTCTATTTATCAAGAGTTCAATTCCCGACCATGACCTTATCTGTGAGGAGTTTGTATGTTCTCTCCATGCTTGCGTGGGTTTCCTCCGGGTGCTCCGGTTTCCTCCCACACTTCAAAAACATACTTGTAGGTTAATTGGCTGCTATCAAATTGACCCTAGTCTGTGTGTGTGTGTGTGTGTGTGTGTGTGTGTGTATGTATGTTAGAGAATTTAGACTGTAAGCTCCAATGGGGCAGGGACTGATGTGAGTGAGTTCTCTGTACAGCGCTGCGGAATTAGTGGCTCTATATAAATAAATGGTGATGATGATGATGAATTGTAATTTACTATCTCCACTTATCGCATAGAAAAAAATAAATCACTTATCTCTGGGATTTACTACTATTCTGTATCCAGCGCAATCAGAGCTACTTATTGCCTTGTAGGCCCATGTCCAGCTTACCTGAGCATGTGCGATAGCCCGGAGTGGCCGGGCGTGGAGCTGGGAGATCTGTTTGAGTTTCCAGTTCCAATGTTAGAGCAAAAAAATGAATAACAATAAGCTTTTTAAAAACACAAAAGAAATGTTTTATATATAAAAATAAGGCCACTATAATATAAAACTTTTATTATATCTACCTTTGCTATATAGAATAACTACTGCCTGACAGCCAATACAATTGTAACAAATGGTGTGAGAGCTTGTTGGACACTAAAGGGTAAATGTATCAAGCTGCGGGTTTCCAGTGGGTTTAAAAAGTGGAGATGTTGCCTAGAGTAACCAATCAGATTCTAGTTATCATTTATTTATTAAATTCTACAAAATGATTGCTAGAATCTGATTGGTTGCTATAGGCAACATCTCCACTTTTCAAACCCGCTGGACACTCTTAGCTTGGTAAATTTACCCCTAAAACGTAAGACTCAAGCACCATACTATAGTGCAGTATTGCAGATTGGTGCAGTAAATACATACAGTGTAATAACTATGAATACAACAAGTCAGTCTACGGTGTCACCATTTGCTGATGGTTGGTATTATATGTACAATTTCATGAAAGATATCTTAAGCTCTTACCATGGCCCCTGTGCTGGAATAATGCAGAAGAGAATCGCTGAACTGATTTTTCGGCACAGAGCTCTGACTCTCTTGTATTGGGGAGAGTGGCAGCAAGCTGCGGACTCACAGCGCTGCTTCCTGTATTACAAGGACCGGTGTCTTCTGCAGGACAAAACGAATCAACAAATGGTATAACGTTCATCAGTACGTTCTAGTGTGTTACAAGCACAATTGTTCTGGTGTCGCTGTTCAAAGAGCGACATCATGGCACATGGATTTGCACTTCATAAAATAATACGGCCAGCGACAATCAATGGTCCTCATTTAATGAGCTCATTGATAATACCTTGGTTTGACAACGTCGGATGGTCCTCCCGGTGCACATGGCGCTCGCCTACTCTACGCTCTACACCACCACAAACTAAAAGTGTGACCAGGTGTGCGCAGAGGTGGAAAAATCTGAAGAGGCTTCTGTACTAAACTGTAAATGTCACATCAATGTCAAACATTTTACCACTTTATACTCGGGCAAACACAGGATTTGTAGAGAGGGGTTTCCACACCACGCCACCAGTGGGCGTCACCATCATGCATGGGGGCGTGGCTATAATATTAGACAGTGCTTGGCTGCTCTCCAACTCTTCCTATCCCTATAATATACATGGGCAATGCTGTGTGGACTACTGTAAGGTGCACACAGCTCTCCCTTTTCAAGCAGAGCCGTGTGAAGCAGGAGCAGGGTCCAGCCACCTCAATTATACAGTGCCCCAGGCTTGGAGGGGGTTTCCAGGCACTAGAAAACCCCTCTCCCCCTCGGTTTGCCTATGATACTGATTCCTTTCATCACATGAAAAGTTTCAGCTTTTCTCCTAAAATACAGCTCAGTATGGCAGCTTTTCTGTGTTTTTATTATGTTGCTCTGAGCGCCACTAGAAATGCGTTTCTCCGATCTACAACATGGGGGAGCAAAATTCTCAGCTAGTAGAGTTTTTAAGTCATTTTCTGGAGCTAAATGGTTCTGTGCCCTCCACACGGCAAGGAATTCCCCTACAATGCGCCGTCTCTCCCTTTATGCTATGTCCGTAATCACCCTTTGCCATAGGAAATGTTAGAGCTCCACGAAACAAGACACATCGGTGGACCTGCTCCGTATATATTGTAAGAAAGGCCGTCACTACGTCCAACTCCTCCCCTTGCGTTGCAATTTTCTGCTCCTCTGCAAATGGCGCCGGCTTGCTCTGCAAACCTATGCGCTGTGCCGGAAATCTTAGTGACCGTGCGCAAATTGAGGCACAAAGCTGATTTTGCACTTTATAGGCCTTGTAAACAATCTCCAACGTGTACTGGTCCATTACCCTCTACAGAAACTTTGCACAGCAGTTAGATATCGAATTTAGGAACAAAATTGGTACTAAACCACAGCAGCCAATCAGATGCTTGGTTTCATTTTCTAACTTGCACCAGACAGGTGAAAGCTAATTGCTGAATGGTTGCAGTGGTTCAGTGCTTATTTTGCACCTAAGCTCAATGTTAATAAGAGCCATAATGAGTCAGTCTCAAGGCTATACAATGCTATACTGAACACTGTCAAATAATATGGAGGAGGGAAAATGAATGTGTAATATCTAACATCGCTCAATGAAATACCAGACAGGCTGAAAAGCAGCTAAATGGGCATCCTGTATATTTCTGATGCCGGACACAAAGGAAAGAGATGTCTACCCATATTGGTTATATGGACACAACGAAGCACTATATATGTATATCTCACAAGCACAACAAATGTCCCAACACATAATGCTCATAAGTCTATAATACCCCAATTCGCTGATTATCGCTGTCATGTGTAATGTAATAAAAGGTTGGTCAGGCTCCTACCATTGTTTGTGTGCAGAGAATATTCAGAGGAAACACGTCCAATAGGTTTTCGAAGCCAGATTGACTCGGGGAAATTTGCAGGTCTCACACTGGTGTTTGCTGCGTTACCATCACACTCTGCAGTAGATAAAACAGATGGTTAAACATTAAAGCAATTGCAGTATATCATAATGTGTTAGAGGGACAGTGGTTTTCTGTGCCATAGTAAGAGTAGCAATATCACAAATCGAAGATGGTTTTGTGCTTTCTTAGTATAATCTAGTAATCAGGAATCTTTATAATTTTAGTCTTCTGCAAACGCTGTTTGTGCAAATTAATAATAATAATTATAATGCACAGCAGCTAGGTCTCAACTGGTTCTATCTATCCCTTTCACTACCCACTCAGCCCCAAGGGATTTAGGGATGGGCAACTTCTTCTTGCTTTATTACACATCAGTCTTTCTTCTGCTTTATGCCTCATCCACCCCAGATCTTATTTTCTGCCCACTAAGCTTTACCCATGGACCCAACTCTTATTAACTAAGCAAGTGGGGAGACTGAGGGTTGTTTAAGGAAAAGTTGGAGGACAGAGGGGCATTTGTTCCTAACCTTTCTATCAGCTCATCCACACAGGGCTTGGGGTAGGCATCAAATCTGGACACTCCATTCAGTTTACGAAAATCATTACAGAAGCGTAGGCTTCCATCTGGTTTCTGCAGTACAACTATGCGGTTGGCCCACTGGGGTTCTAAAGGACTTATGAGGTGTTTTGGATGAGTGAGGGGTTTGAGCGGCATGTGGGGTGTATATTAGTGGTATATGTTTTCTCCTACTTTTACAAAATTGTATTCTTCACACTTGTTACTAAAGGTAATGTACGGCCGTTTCTGAAGGATAGAGGGCCTTGAAGTGCATCAGTTCGCCCATCACTGATCCAGACAGTGCTATTCTGAGGTATTATGAACAATATTAAAATAAAAATTACTAAATGTTAATCTGGAAGTGATTGTTTTGAGCAATTTGGCTATTTTTGCCAGTTATAGCTTCTTGTGTGGGGCCAAAATAACGATTCATTTTTTTTAAAAAAAACAGGATCATTCGAGATCGAACCTGCAAGAAAATTAATTTGCCCCATGCCCACAATCTGTATGTTTGTGCGTCCATCAGCTGTGTACTTAAATGTGCTCATATGATCATGACATTCAGCATGACCTGTCCAAGTCTACATGTGAGACCAAATAGCAGCTTTTAGGTGCAGAGAGCAGATTATTAGACACTGGGTAATGATAATTATCCAGACTGAGATAATTAGTGATAAAACAGTGACCCGATGAGCACTTTTATATTAAAAACTAAAAGTAATTCCTAGTATCTTTATAATTTACATTGGGGGCTATCAATGTTTTACATTAAAATAAATACACATTTCTAGAACACAAGGACATGCTTTAAAACAAGAAGATTGTATGGTAACATAGGGCCCTGGTTCATCAAGGTACGCAAATGCATACGCATTTGCTAAACGGGACTTGAGCTACGTAAAACACCACATACGCAGCACAAACAGAGCAGATACGGCACTCAAAGTCAACTCAATCTCAAACTCCAACGCAAATATAACGGTTTGCGTCACTCAAAGTATGAAACACAGATGCGTATGCGTTTGCGTACCTTGATGAATCAGGCCCATAATTATCTTATCCCTGTTAATGTGAAAATTACTAACATGCATGGGGCAAGTTATCCAAGTATTTAAATGCCCCCTTACACAAACATGAATTAGGCAATATAGTGGGCAAACTACAGTTGAAGTAGATTTTTTCCTGACTAGCTCACATCGGCTCTCTGTTTATAAACCAGATATAAATTACCGGAGAGGGAATTGTACGTTTTCTCCAATGCAAGTGGTTCGTAATCACAGATGTCGTCTTCAAGGGAAGACGGACGATCTTCCTGGCTCTCTGTACTCTGCATATCCAGGGTTCTGTGTGCGTGTGATCTACGTCGCTTCCTAAAGATTCTGTAAACAAAATACATATTCTGTGTAGAGATGCTCACTGACTCCTGTGAACTGGTTTGGGTTTTGGATATGGATTAGCTTCGTGTTTGGTTTTGGCAAAACCACCCTCGTGTGTTTTGGTTTTGGTTTGGATTTGGATTTTTTAGAAAAAATCCTAAAATATGCTAAAATCACATATTTTTTGCGCTTTTTTTGTTCCTACATTATTATTAACCTCAATAACACTAATTTCAAGTCATTTACAGTCAATTTTGACCACCTCACAGATCAGTGTCAGTGTGCCATTGCACTGGGGACGCCAAGTGTCAGTGCGCCATTTACCGGGGACCCGAAGTGTTTAATGAATCGCATCAGCGTTGGCACGTCCTTACTGTACATTGCCAACGTTCATCCGCCCATTCCCTTCCCCGTTCTGCGCCTCAAGCTATAGCCAGTCGTAAGTGTAATTTGCGCTCAGACATGAATTAAGCATGCACAGAGCTATATCACATAAGATACGGCATGCAAACAAACTTACGTCTAAACATGAATTGGCCCCTATGTGTTTGTATCAATTAAATGTGTTTTTATGTGTTAATGCTGTAGATTGTAATAAATATTTTTGTTTATTACATCCGTGGTATTAGCATAAATCTTTTGAACACTATAGTAACAAAAAAGTGCTGGTAATACTTTTTAATACACCATGGGGCCCTAGGCAAGATATTGGTATTGTCGTCTGCCATGTGGTTTGTCAAAAAAATCCAACATAAAAATGGGTTGGAGCCTGCAAGTACCCACTACGCCCTAGGCGTGAGCCTAATGGACCATCCGGCTCTGTAGACACACAATAGAAGGGTGAAGACAGGACATTAAAGTTTAATCAAGTTAAGCAAACCTTGGATAATGCACTTTGTATGGAGGAATGTTTGTCTTTTTATTAGCGAGTCCATCATGTCACTGTGATGCAGCAATATAACTTGTGACTAGTTCTAGAAATAAAGACTATGTCCTAGATACAGATACATTGGCCCCAGACAGCTAAACCTCTTTACACTCTGATCCCCGACAATTTACCTTACAACGTTCTCTTTGTACGACACATTAAATTGCGTCGGACTGAGCGACATATTGCCAAGATCATCCAAGCAGAGACTGTCTTCACCAAGGTTGTAGTAGCCGTTAGAGAGCAGACGAGGACTGTGCCGGCATGGACTTCTGGGTGCCGAAACCAGGAAGGGATTCTTGGGCACATCCATGTTTAACAAATCAAATGAATCTCTGGAAAGCAAATGAAGGAAAACCTTCAATAAATGGCGTGTTCATAGGATCATAAGCTACGGACATATAGTGCAAAATTCCCACATTCTCTTGTGATGTCACATGACCGTTTTTGCCTATGTCTGATTTTACTCATAAAAATAATAAGTATGATATTTAAAAAAGGCAAAACGGATGCTTCTTTACTTTCATAACTGACATATTTTTCAGACTATAAAACTCACTTGAGACAAAAAAATTGACAAACAGTTGTCTGGGTCTTGTAGTCCAAATGACACCATAAAATCCCACCGCTGACACCAGGATTGCTAACTCCTCTCCTTCCCCTATTCTGAAACCTGTCTATGTAATCAATAGCGGCCGCTGCAGCCGTATGGCATTAAGAGAAGCATCTGTATATGCATGATGATGGCATTCATAAGATTCAAGGGGAGCATACAAAGGAGCAGTCATAAGTGCAGGTACGACAGAATCCTATGGGAAAGGGGCAGGAGTCATTTTTAAATAATTCTATTTTTGAGCCATAAGAGTCCAGGTGCATCTCTTGCCATAGAGTAATGGCGGTGAAACAGCAATACAATAGGTGAAAACAAGAAGCATTTAAATTGATAATGGTGGTGGTGTCCAAATTTCATTTTTAAGTCATAAATATGGTTGTTCTGAGTTGCAGAACATTTAAGTCAATTTACACCACGTTATCGAATAAGCTCCATTTTTTGTGTGTCTGTAGCACCACGAGCTTATGTGATAATATGGCACAGGTGTCAGCCAATCGTGAGCTCTGCTTGGACAGGTTCTAGTTAAACTAAAGAAAGTCAATATTTGATTGGTTGCTACAGGCAACAACACATTAGTGGTGTTCACTTACTGACATAATCACATAATTGTGTCACCAATTAATAAATCTGAAAAACACACATAGTGTTGTGGAGAGGATGTAATAGTTTACTGACTTTTACTGACGCATGACACTTTGACCTAGTTTTTATTGACTGTCTGCACCTTTACTAATCACTGACAACCTGACAGCTGCCCCTTCCCTCCGTATCCCCGCTCTTACTTCTCTCATATTCCATCTACCTCCCTAATCTTTCTACACTTTGTATCATCAGAAATCGGCATTCATAGAGGACAACTAATAGTTACCCTGAGTGACGTCCAAAGAGCCTGGAAGGTAGTCGGGCCAGCTGCTTGAAAATGGATAGATCTGTTAGGGGAAATTACACACAGAAAATTGAATAAAAAATCTATTGTATTGCAATTTTGTTGAAAAATATTTGATAGAAAAAAACACACCCCAAGTCTAGAAAGGGGCATTCACCTTCAGATGACTTTAATTTAGAACTGTGTACGTACCCTTCTTCTTTTCTAAAAATATTTTTTTTTCTATCATTTTGGCTTGCTTCTTTGTTTCTCAGCCATGTACTTATATCATCAGGAGGATTTTCTTTTTGTTGCTTTGGGATATAACGTACAACTGGGCTCTTGATACAATTATATCCAATGCTGAGAGCACAGCAGATCTGTTTCATATCATAGGACAACTAAAATAAACAACTCCACCTGATGATATAAATGCTTGATGGAAAGCACAGAATATACAAGGGTAAGACAACATATTTAGTAAACTGAGCTATGTACAAAACAATATATGAAAGTTATTTGGAAGTGGTAGATGAACACCAACTGATCAATAATGTCTTACATTACATGACACAGCACCACTTGATCAATATCTGAGTATCACCTCCTGCTTAGTGCACTGAGTACCACCTCCTGCTTAGTGCACTGAGTACCACCTCCTACTTAGTGCAGAGTACAACCTCCTGCTTAGTGCACTGAGTACCACCTCCTGCTTAGTGCACTGAGTACCACCTCCTGCTTAGTGCACTGAGTACCACCTCCTACTTAGTGCACTGAGTACAACCTCCTGCTTAGTGCACTGAGTACCACCTCCTGCTTAGTGCACTGAGTACCACCTCCTGCTTAGTGCACTGAGTACCACCTCCTGCTTAGTGCACTGAGTACCACCTCCTACTTAGTGCACTGAGTACAACCTCCTGCTTAGTGCACTGAGTACCACCTCCTGCTTAGTGCGCTGAGTACCACCTCCTGCTTAGTGCGCTGAGTACCACCTCCTGCTTAGTGCACTGAGTAACACCTCCTGCTTAGTGCACTGAGTACCACCTCCTACTTAGTGCACTGAGTACCACCTCCTGCTTAGTGCACTGAGTACCACCTCCTGCTTAGTGCGCTGAGTACCACCTCCTGCTTAGTGCACTGAGTAACACCTCCTGCTTAGTGTACAGAGTACCACCTCCTGCTTAGTGCACTGAGTACCACCTCCTGCTTAGTGCACTGAGTACCACCTCCTGCTTAGTGCGCTGAGTACCACCTCCTGCTTAGTGCACTGAGTAACACCTCCTGCTTAGTGTACAGAGTACCACCTCCTGCTTATTACACTGAGTACCACCTCCTGCTTAGTGCACTGAGTACCACCTCCTGCTTAGTGCACTGAGTACCACCTCCTGCTTATTACACTGAGTAACACCTCCTGCTTAGTGCACTGAGTACTACTTCCTGCTGGTTGGACTGAGCACCTCTAATTCCAAGGACTGAGATGACAGCCTGGAAGTACCTGGCTTTGGGAAGCAGATGACCAGCTCTCATGTTCACATACTATGGGATAAGCCATCACCCTGGTTCCCCATCATTGTTAACGCTCACTGTATGTTCCGGAGCACCAGAACCTTGTTGGTCAAACACTCACCATGTGGAAGCCTCTGATCATCCCGTAGGAACTCCGGATACAAGTCAGAGTGAAGCTGCCCAGGGTTAGTCCTGTACTGAGGCCACGAACTACACCGGCAGCATCACACTATGATGCCATGAGATCAGTAGGAGCGATGTCACAGGCAGGATAGTGACATCGGGGTGCAGCTAGAGAAAGTGGGACAATAACTACTTAATGTCACTGTATCTGGCTCTGTGCAGAAGACACGTCACAAGTATACAGCTAGCAAATGATCACAAAATGGGGGATCACTGGGTATTAAGTAATACTTAACGAAAAGCTCCAGACCCAGCTTTTCTGCCATGCTGTGTAATTTGATGAGGGAACCTACAAGTAGTAGTGAAACGACTGAGGTAACCAGGCAGTGTGTGACTATACAACTAACACATGATAATTTCAGATCAAGGTATATAATATTGTGCAAGCTAGGCATTCACTGAGTGTTTTTGGTCTGGGAATCCAATCTTGCTGTGTCTTCATTCTGGGTTTTCAAATCTTTGATTTTGGAACAGAGCAAAAAAAAATACCAAACACTTGCTGCAATGAAGAGAAGTGGTACTGTGCAGCGTCCATATGCACAGCATGAGACTGACATACAGAGAAGTGGTACTGTGCAGTGTGAGAATGACATAAAGAGAAGTGGTACTGTGCAGCGTCCATATGCACAGCATGAGACTGACATACAGAGAAGTGGTACTGTGCAGTGTGAGAATGACATAAAGAGAAGTGGTACTGTGCAGCGTCCATATGCACAGCATGAGACTGACATACCGAGAAGTGGTACTGTGCAGTGTGAGAATGACATAAAGAGAAGTGGTACTGTGCAGCGTCCATATGCACAGCATGAGACTGACATACAGAGAAGTGGTACTGTGCAGTGTGAGAATGACATAAAGAGACGTGGTACTGTGCAGTGTACATATGTACAGCATGAAACTGAAATACAGAGAAGTGGTACTGTGAAATAAATTCAGCATAACAAAAGAATTCAGAATTACATGTAAAACAGAAAACATAATTAGAACAGTAAATTGTACACAAATGTAATGAAATGTTATATAAAAATGAATGAGGCATAAAGTAAGCTGCATATTAATGTGAACGTTGCTTTACAAAAATCAAATCTGACCCTCCATCCAAATTTATATTACTCTACAAAACTAATATTAATCTCCTCTCACACCCAATTAAAATACAAACTATTAAACTTAGTGTCATAGTTGCTCACCCAGTTGCTCAGTCTGCAGATTTCAACTGGTCATTTACATTTCAGCACTTGATACAAAATTGTACAACTAATACACTAGAGATAAAAGTGATGATGGACATTTTGTTGGGGATAAAGTTTCATGAAAACATATGCAGGTGCTCATGTAAATGTGTCCTAGGCTGCAGACAATGAGTTATAGTCAGTATATTATACCTACTAACTGGAAGGTTCCATGATTAGAGAAAGGGGGGATTGTGGATAACTGCAGACCCCATCTAAATGTGCCCCCCCGCTTCCCCCCCCCCCTGCAAGTGTAAGTGTGTGGTTATTCTGGAACCTTAAGTGTCAGTGCATGTCATTGTTCTAGTACCCTAAGTGTGAATGTGCCTATATTATAGTTTAATTGTTATGGAATACCACAAGAGACAGATCCCAACTGAATGATTTGCAGGTCTAACAATCAGGAGACCCCATAAACATTTTGTAATCCCAAACTGTATCTCAGCCTTGCAAGATGCCTACTACAGGGGCAAATGCAGGATTTCTATTATTATTTTTTTTTATTATTATTATTATTATTATTATTATTATTTATATTTCTAGAGCGGAGTTTCCAAATGTTTGATTGTGGAAAGCAGAAAAAAACAAAACAAAAACAAACTTGCAGCAATCATCCAGCAACAGACACTTTTGTAGTGAAATTGTTTTACTGTAAATGAGAAGTTTGGTTGAGTTTGGACAGGAGAGGAAAATCACAGGTAAGTACCGGAAGGTTTCTATTATTCTGTGCTAGGAGGGGATAAGGTGCAATATGTGTTGTGTATGATATCATACTGCTTTCTACAAGGGAAACGTATGAGTATATTCCACTATAAAATGACCACCGTGGTAAATGACAGAGCGGCAGTGATCGTGAAGGTCCTGCGCCGGGTAACGTCACACCTGTTATTATAAAAATCACAGAGTACAAGGGAAATAACGCAGGAAAGTTAGATTGTCAGCTTTCATGTTACATCATGTTACATCATGTGACTGATATAAAGAGAAGTGGTACTATGCAGTGACCATATGCACAGTATGAGACTGACATACAGAGAAGTGGTACTGTGCAGTGTCCATATGTACAGTGGGAGAGTGACATACAGAGAAGTGGTACTGAGCAGTGTAAATATGTACAGTAGGAGACTGACATAAAGCGAAGTGGTACTGTGCAGTGTACATATGTGCAGTATGAGACTAACGTAAAGAGAAGTGGTACTGTGCAGTGTACATATGTACAGTATGAGACTGACATACAGAGAAGTGGTACTGTGCAGTGTACATATGTACAGCATGAGACTGACATACAGAGAAGGGGTACTATGTGGTGTCCATATGTACAGTATGAAAATGATATAAATAGAAGTTGCACTGTGCAGTGTCCATACATACATCATAACAAAACAATTTAGAATTGCATACAAAACAACATTTAAGCAGTAGTGCCGTAGTCGAATATAAAAATTAGGATTAGAACAGTAAAATGTACATAAATGTAATAAAATGTTTGTCGTTCTTATGGAACCTTATAGGGACAATTCAATTGGCCGCGTTACTCTTGAAAGTAACGTGGCCTGCACCCTATTTTGGTTACTATAATAATAGTAACTATTACTGTTACTACAGTAATATTGCGCATAATTACCGTTAGTATGGTAATTCTTAACATCGATTTTTAACCGGATGTCAGAGCCGCGAGCAGAAATCTGAATTAAAATTACCGTATCAAGGGTAATAGTGCCTGGGTGGCGTTACTTTCAAGAGTAACATGACCAATTGAATCTCCTCCTTAAGTGTCAGTGTTTAGGGTACAATTGTTATGAAATACCAAAAGAGACAGATCCCAATTGAATGCATATGTAACAATAAGGAGATACAAGTTTGGAGTCCCAAGCCTCATGTTGTGTATCTCAGCCTTGCAACAAGTTGCTTACATATATATATATATATATATATATATATATATACATACAGAGACAAAATCTTGTAAGTTGCCTGCAAGTATATATTGACAGATGGATATAGATAGATATATATATATATATATATATATATATATATATATATATATATAAAAATATATATATTTGCCTGCATTGAGAGTGATACACATACAAATAATAGATGACTATATAATAATGAATAAATGTTCCTTACTGCAAATGATCTGCTGAAATAAGATTTTAAATAATCTGACATTGTGTAATATATAAAAAGACAAAGGAACCTGGTTAATCTAGTCACAAAGGAGTGAGCTGCCCATCTAACAAGGCACTGGATAAACATTTCCCTATAAACATACATTTCAAGAAGACACCAGAAAGTTTTTGGAAATTGTTTATCGAGCAGTAAGGTGCATACGGGGCTGACGGGTAGCTCTGCAGTGTAAGTAAGAGTGAATTAAGTTATTGTAAGAATTTATGGGCGGGAACCAAGATTCTCTGGAAGGGGGAAAAAAAATCAAGTTTGATGCTTTTTGTTGTATTTCATTTTAGGTGAAATATTCCAATTGGTATCTGTCATTGATCTGCAGAGCTCCAGACGGATTAGTAAGTAACTTCCTGATAATCAGTATAAAAATCCAGCCAGCACATGTTGTTCCCTGAGAACACTAACGTTCTGTGCGGTACAAGTGTCATATTCAATAAAGAAATTTGGGGAAGGACAACAGGAGAGGTAGCCTTGGCTAAATCATATGTCGTAGCCTATATTGACCAAGGAGGGCTTATGCACAGACCTTATCTTTTAAAATGAAGCCTCCATGATTGAGCCATGACCTGTCATAAATAATTGTATGATGGTCCGAGGCGGAACTGGGGAAACATATAATTTGGGGAAGTTTCTCATCAGATTCGGTGATAATGACATTAGGGGAGTCCCACCAGCTTTTTTTTTAAAAAAAAAAAAAATATTTCTAAAGTATTTAGTGAATTGTGAGTTGGGTATCTAATGAAGAATAGGGAGATACAATATCAACCAGCCCCATTAATCACAAGGGGGTCTTACCGTTACCCAGGGCACCATGTGGTCTATACAATGTACCTATGTCCCTGAATGCAGCTCACAGTGGTGTTTGTCAGCACAGGTTGAAGTAATGAAATGTCACAACCTCAGGACACCGCCGGGGGTCAGCTGTTGAGGATACACAAAGGTGTTTGCAGCCTTGTTCATTTAGATCCAATTAGGCCAAGTTACTGAGAGTCAACTGTCCAACCTCACTGATTGTGTAATATGTGACCCAGTTATACGGCATTCAGATTAAATGACCAAATCCAAATATCTGTCCCATGATTATGTCACCTACGGCTGCCTCACAGTAGACTAGACTCATTCATCGCAGGACGGCAGTGTGAAGGCGGCCGTCCAACAGCGTCAGTGCGGCCTTCTATCAAGGAACAGCACCCGAAATGTAGAAAATAATTTACTTAATTGAATGCAGATAGATGGATATAAGATAGATAGATAGATAGATAGGAGATAGATAGATAGATAGATAGATAGATAGATAGATAGATAGATATGAGATATAAGATAGATAGATAGGAGATAGATAGATAGATAGATAGATAGATAGATAGATAGATAGATAGGAGATAGATGGATAGATAGATAGATATGGGATAGATAGATAGATAGATAGATAGATAGATAGATAGATAGATAGATATGAGATATAAGATAGATAGATAGGAGATAGATAGATAGGAGATAGATAGATAGATAGATAGATAGGAGATAGATAGATAGATAGATAGATAGATAGATAGGAGATAGATGGATAGATAGATAGATAGATATGGGATAGATAGATAGATAGATAGATAGATAGATAGATAGATAGATAGATAGATAGATAGGAGATAGATATAAGATAGATAGGAGATAGATAGATAGGAGATAGATAGATAGATAGATAGATAGATAGATAGATAGATAGATAGATAGATAGGAGATAGATGGATAGATAGATAGATATGGGATAGATAGATAGATAGATAGATAGATAGATAGATAGATAGGAGATAGATAGATAGATAGATAAATAGGAGATAGATGGATAGATATGGGATAGACAGATAGATAGATAGATAGGGAATAGATAGATATGGGATAGATAGATAGATAGATATGAGATAGATAGATAGATAGGAGATAGATGGATAGATAGATAGATAGGAGATAGATAGATAGATAGATAGATAGATAGATAGATAGATAGATAGATAGATAGATAGGGAATAGATAGATAGATAGATAGATAGATAGATAGGGAATAGATAGATAGATAGATAGATAGGAGATAGATAGATAGATAAATAGGAGATAGATGGATAGATAGATAGATAGATATTAGATAGATAGATAGATAGATATGAGATAGATAGATAGATAGATAGATAGATAGATATGAGATAGATAGATAGATAGATAGATATGTGATAGATAGATAGATATTTTACACGTACATTTTCTTTTTATCGGCGTTGACGTCATGGGAGTTTCTTCTGCCATCTTGGAACGGTTTGTGTTCATAATCTGTGTGAAAAGAAATCAGATAACATGGGTATTTGTGTGATGACAGATACTGTGCATAGGACATAATATTGTGTTATCATATTAGGCTTTATTTTAAATAAAGACTTTGGGAAAGAGTGCCCACGTTTTGTCTTTATTTCTGTATATGGGGTGTATAACAAGCAGCCGCTGAGGGCATTTGGAGCCCTATTTAATATATACACACACTGAAGGAAGTATGAATCAGCTGCCCAGTCCACTCACCATCAACACCGCTGCTTAGCGGCAGTGATCTGGTGAAAGGTGATTCTGGAGAAGGACCACAGCCGGAGGGGTCTATAGGGGGACAGTCCCTACATAGCACAGGTTGTCCAACGGTTGCAAACTCCTTTAACCGCTTTGAAAATTGTTTAAATTGTAATTTAATGTTTTTAATGGCTGACTCTAGCTCTCCTACACAGGGATTAGGTGATCTAGCTCCTGAGCGCAGGGTAAGTATTAGTATCTTGTGTTGTGGGGAATTCAGACTGTAAGCTCCAATTCTCTGGAAAACACTACATGATAAAATAAATCCATAATCCCATAATAAGTGCAGCAAACCTACATCATGCAGAAATATTTGTAACATATTTGCTAAGCGCTCAGCCACAAGGCAAAGGCATGATAAATGAAAACCACAAATGCATTTGTCATGCAGATTTAGTGCATTAAATAACCCTAATAAATAAATAAATTGGTTACATACAGAAATCATAGACGTCAAAAAACTAGAATAGGCAGTTACACCCCAATGCAGTGCACCTAAAATTGGGTGTTCATGACCATCAGAGGAGATGGCTGATGGTTTGTAAGGAGTTAACGCTTCTATCTGTCCGTAATGTTACCATGTAGACTGTGCAGTTTCTTTATCAGTCCACTGGACAGTATGAAACACAGATGCCACTTGTAGGAATTCCTCTCCTATCTGAAGCACTTTCCAAGTCCCTAATTTAGCTCTAGCCCTGTCGCATCCATTTTTCTGTTAATATTATCAGCTGGGTATATTTTAAAACACAGAACAATTTGTGATATTGTTGTAGGACAGGAATATATGTTTTCAGACAAATAAACGTTCATTCACAACCACAATTACCAAAGCATAAATCACTATTCTCCATGGCTACACGTTGTATAAAATGCTTTCTCTTGTTTCTCTCAGAGTATACATACTGATCTGCTTGTCTACCTGTTATTAACACAAAACAGTCAGCAGAAAGGATGGTGATGAACGATATTAGGATGCCATTTCACGCAAATTGATTTTCGAGTGGGAACAGGCTACTCCTCAGAGGTGTGACGTTCACAATCTTCCAGGTCTGCTTTGACTTCTCTATTCCGCGCTGTGTTTATCAATTCACAATTTGCATAATTCATCCTGCTGTGTGATGTGGTTAGAATAGGACCCTTAAGGCCAACGAAACGTGCCCAATTTCACTGCCAAATGTTGGATGAGGTCAATATTTCGTGGACCTGCTTTGGAAAATGTGCTCACATCTAGTAAAAGTGTACGGTGGCTGGGGAAATTGCAACAATAAGTAAATAATAGCCACAATATGAGGGTGGAATCTGGTTGGTCGTGTTACTGCCGAAAGTAACGCAGCCTGCGCACTATTACCGTTACTACGGTAATAGCGCGCATTACCGTTAGTTTTTTAATCTTTAGCACTGGTTTTTGCTCAGGGTGGTGAAAATTACCATATTAACAGTAATAGAGCACAGGCCACTTACTTTGGCTAGTTGAATTCGCCCCTATGAATTCTAAGGCCTCGTACGCACACATATTCATTTATGAATTCAATTTAAAGTTTGTCTGCAACATTACCGAGCATTAATGCTTGGTACAATATAATAGAGTTCTATTACAACACTCATAAAGGACATAATACACTATCCTGCAGGGAGGCTTTGAGAACTCACTTCTAACGCCCTCTTTTACAAGTACAAGCACAAGGTATTATCTATACTTTTTTAATGTTCATTTACTATTTTCTAAATGAATTATAAGACAGATAGTCGTCATCTCCAAAGATAAAAGATATCCGACAATGCTTGCTTTAAAAATATATATGTAATAAATTGCTTGTGCAAAATAAATTATTTAGATTTAGATTATTACACTACTAATATACACACGTGCAAAAAAATAATTCATAAAAAAAAGAGTTACAAATGTAAATAAATATGAAATAATGTATATGACAAAACTTTACATTGCGTTATTAGTCAATATGAGAACTCGAAAAAAGGATTCAGTGAGAGCAATTGAATACATTTCTCCCATTTTTTCTTGTGAAAATAAAAAAAACAAAATCTGTATAATACATTTATATTACTCAGTTATCAAAAAAGTTGTTTTAGCACATAACAAAATAACAGTCAGCATCTTACTAAGGCTGGGTACACACTACAGGATTTCCACCAGATTATTGGGGAAATCACGCAATAAACAACCGTTAAGTCCGATATGGCATTAGTGTGTACGCTCCACGATCATGTTTTATCGTTCCAAAGCACATCATATCGTTTGATTTGATTTTATAAACTGACTAAATATCTCTATAAACAAAGGAACAATATTGGTCAATTCCTGCAGGCAGTGTGTATGCACACAGGACCAGCAGTGTCCATAGATCTCTATGGAGCAGCACGGTGGCTCAGTGGTTAGCACTTCTGCCTCACAGCACTGGGGTCATGAGTTCAATTCCCGACCATGGCCTTATCTGTGTGGAGTTTGTATGTTCTCCCAGTGTTTGCGTGGGTTTCCTCCAGGTGCTCTGGTTTCCTACCACACTCCAAAAAACATACTGGTAGGTTAATTGGCTGCTATCAAATTGACCCTAGTCTCTCTTTCTCTGTCTGTGTGTGTATATTAGGGAATTTAGACTGTAAGCCCCAATGGGGCAGGGACTGATGTGAATGAGTTCTCTGTACAGCACTGCGGAATTAGTGGCGATATATAAATAAATAGATAATGATGATGAACTTGTTCTTCAACTCTAACCAACATTTCTAAATACTTTGGGAATTTGCTTTCTTTGCTCTACCTGTGTGACCTATGCTGCTTGTGTAGTCTTAGTCTTTCCCACTGTGAAATGTATAAATAAGTGATCCATTGACTACAATTCAGGTGAGGCGACAGCTGGCGTCATATTTAATAACTGACAGCTCACTCAACATCATCTCAGTTAAAAAGATATTTTGTTCCTTCCGGCCGATCTTCTAGAAATGATCTTGAAAGTGTGTTATGACGTAAACTGGATAAAAGTCATATATTATCATTTAGGAGCCGATTTCGTTCCCCGTCTTCACGGAAGAAACCTCTATACATTTTTAGCTTTTTGTCATTCTTTACTTGACCTACTGCAAACAAAATAGCACTTTTGCCGTTTACGTTATTTCCCAATAGAAAGTATAGAGCGAGTAAGGAAATGTGCTTGAATCCCACTCTAATCTGAAATCACATGTGTATCATTCCAAAAGCAATTCAAAGGGGAATTTTGTTTTTGGATTCTATAGTGAGAGAAAACCGTCATAAAAGTCATCCAAATTGCTCACAATGTGTCAGGCCCGAATATAGAGGAACACTAACCGTTATTGGCGCTTCTGAGCAAATAGGTGCGGAGTCTAACGTACCCCTGGTTTTCACCAGGGACCCCTGCAAGGAGGTTTGGACTTTGCTGCACAGGGTACGCAGGTCGCGGTCCTATTAGTCAGTTACCGGTGTAGTGAAGAGGAGTCAGACGGTCTGGGTCAAGCCAATCGGTAGGCGTGGTACAGAGGGAGAATCCAGAAGAAATGTCAAACAAGCCGAGGTCGCAGGAACACGGTGGGTCACACAGAATAGAGATTGGTCAGCTAGCCGGGTCACAACAGGAAGGCAGAGACTGGAGAATGGTCGAGGAAGCCGGGTCAAAACACGGAGCACAAACACAGTGGGAGCTAGAGGCAGGAACCTGTTACTCTGGCACCCTAATGGCGCCAGAGCCAGGTTTAAATAGATGCAGGAGGCAGATGATAGGTTCCGTGAAACAGGCACAGGAAGTGCCGAAGAAAGCGTCCCGTTGCCCAGCATTGCGCATGCGCCCGACAGGGCTGGGGGGGCGCAGCTATCCTGTCCGGGCAGAGCAGCGGTGACAGACGTCTGTCTCCGCCGAGTGGAAGTACCGCGTAGAGGGCGCCTGACACAATGGACCTGAATCATGTTCGGACAGACGGTCAGTAGGATAACGTATCTTGTGTGAAATAACTCTGCTCATACCCACAAATGGACATGCGATTTGTTCTGTTAATTGCATCTATCATAAGCTCTGTACCCATGCAGTTGTTACTGTTTTCATGCCCATCACATTTGTATTCCTATGTCAGGCGTTCCAGAATCTGTGGCGCCATAGAAATAATAATAATAATCATAATAATGAGCACAATTGCATTCAATTTGTGTCTGAGCAACTTATAGATGCCTAGGCCAGTGGTTCCCAAACTGTGCGCCCTGGGGTGGCACGGTCAGGGGAGGATTGGCAAATTTTAGCCCAGGGGGCAAGACTCAATTCAGCAGAATATTAGGAACATTTTAACAGGGGGAAAAAATGCAGGTGGCCCAATAACCTACTCCAAAGTAGGTTTTGAAGTCAGCCCGCGCCACGGTGATCTCACATTGGTGCTGCAGCCGGTGATAAGCAAAGCGGGGGAGTACTCAGCAATTATTTTGGCTTAGAAGTACCTTGAAAAAATTGTGATGACCCCATAGGCAAACCGAGGGGTGGGGGTGGGGGGTTCTAGTGCCTGGAAACCCCCTTCAAGCCTGTGGCACTGTATAATTGAGGTGGCTGGACCCTGCCCCTGCTTCACACAGCTCTGCTCGAAAAGGGAGAGCTGCGTGCACCTAACAGTAGTGCACGCAGCATTGCCCCATTATGGGGGTAGGAAGAGTTGGAGAGCAGCCAAGCACTGTCTAAAATTATAGTCACGCCTCCATGCATGCTGGTCACACCCACTGGCAGCATGGTGTGGAAACCCCCATCTACAAATCCTGCCTTTGCCCCTGGACCCAAAGGGTCCAGTGGATCCTCAAACTGAGAAAGTTTGGTCTAGGCCAATGTACTGTAACGGCGTCTGAAGCAGATGCAGCCAATTCAAGTTCTGTGTTTGTCGTAAGTAGGCTTACCAGATGTAACTTTGACACCACTTACAGGCCAGGTGTAAATGCCGACTGACATTGATAACTGACACCTCATAGCATTTGATTTAAAAAAGTATACGTATGCGTGCCACTATCACAGAACAACGGCGAGCAACTAAGATATACTATAAAAACATATTGGCCCTGATTCATTAAGGAAAGTAAGACAAAAAAATGAGTAAGTTTTCTCCTGGACAAACCATGTTACAATGCAAGGGGTGCAAATTAGTTTATTATTTAGCACATAGGTTAATTACTGGCTGTTTTTTCATGTAGCACACAAATACTTGATAACTTTATTTTTACACTGACATTTAAAGTTGATCTAGGACATGCCCTACCCCAGCTATAAATCTGTCCTCACATGTTAAATTTACCTCCCCTCCAATACATCATGGTTTTGCCAAGGTGCAAAGTTATTAATTTTGTTTTGCTTTCCTTTCCTTAATTAATCAGGCCCATTAGGTAGAACTTTAGGTGCAGTGTTTTCACTTAGACAAGTGCAAACTAAACTCATGAAAGCCTATTATCTACAAAATTACAGGCTCACAGCTCAAATGATCTTTTGAGGCGCCATGTTTGTGCATGAATCAGCCTGCTTCTATGGGAAGAGAATATGCACCAATCTGCAAAAACAAGATTTTGTTTTGCGAGATGAAAGGAGAATAGTTAGATATAGGGGAAATTTCCTAGTGAGCAGAGCTCCACCGTGCCCTTTTTAACCTGCAAAAGAAGTTTTTACATATCCTTGTGCTCAGCAAATACTTTCGAATAACACCTTTTTATTTCGTCCAGACACAGTTTATACAGAAAAACTCATTTTAAGTGCATTTCAACTAATGTAACGGCAGGGCACTGGACAGGCTGAGAGGGGAGAAGAGGAGAGAACAGGGAGACCTAGTCCTTCAAAAGCACTAGGCCACGCCCTCATGTGTCATGTCCACACCCCCTGTCCCAATGCCGCCTACCCAAATGTGGGGAGGTATGAAAATGTAAAATAATGACAGGTAATAAAGACATTCCTATTGTCTCCTCAGTCTCATGGATTATTAGAGATAAAAACAAGGTTGGAAAGAATAGTATTTTAGGAGAAAAAAGGAAATACTGACAGGACATTGATATATTGGTTTTACTCTTTCTACCTTTCTTTGATATAACTTAAAAAATGTATGATCTGGATGATTACCTAGATGATGGAAAGGCCCTGGTGAAAAACATAGAATGAAACAGGGAAGCCAAATCAATCAATCAATCAATGAATTTAGCAAAATTTGCATGAGCTCATGTAGAAAACTAGTAAATTAAACCTTCCTAAAGATGGGAAATCTCTTTAAATCGGCTCTTTTGAGCAAGTCCATCTAAAGGGTCCAAGGGCCTGATTCATTAAGGATCTTAACTTGAGAAACTTCTTACTTCAGTCTCCTGGACAAAACCATGTTACAATGCAAGGGGTGCAAATTAGTATTTTGTTTTGCACATAAGTTAAATACTGTCTGTTTTTTCATGTAGCACACAAATACTTGATAGCTTATTTGTACACTGAAATTTAAAGTTGATATTTGTGTGCTACTTGAAAAAACAGTCAGTATTTAACTTATGTGCAAAACAAAATACTAATTTGCACCCCTTGCATTGTAACATGGTTTTGTCCAGGAGACTGAAATAAGAAGTTTCTCAAGTTAAGATCCTTAATGAATCAGACCCCAAATTTGCACTTGGACGAACCATGGTACAATACAAATTTGTTTCTTTGCACGCATGGAAATAGAACCTACTTTTGTATATAGCACACAAATATTCAGCAGATTTACTTTTACACTACGATTTAACCAGGATGTCTCCCCTCCCAACGTTAAATCTTGTCCTCACATTTTAAAATTGAACCTACCAGCTGGAATAACCCCTGACTCTAAATGAGGCCCCTCATTCATCAGAGATGAAGCAGCCCTGTCTCTATGATATTTACACAAGACAATAATAAGATTGCGCGAAGGTTGCGATCCTGGGACTCCGCGGGTACAGTAGCTGCACTATACAGTGATATTGTTTCTACAGCAGTCCTACGAGTGAGATGGGCTAGTGTAACACTTGACATTCCCACAGATGTCTGGAATTCCAGCAATGTGCGCGCTCCTTGAAGAACAACACAAGAACTGACTGGGAAACCAGGTCGCTTTGTACACAGAACACTTTATTCACCACAACTTACAGTCAATAGAATTTGCAATCTTCTTAAATTAAGTTCTGTTCCTCCTGTTGTGAAAGGCATTAAGTAATCCATGTGTGTCATATATTATTACTTTTATTATTGTTTATTGTTTATATTTGAAAAACTCAGAGAACATTGTGAACACTGATGTTTATTAAGCGAACGTTGCAAAACTCTAAATAAATAAAATTGAAACATTCTGTATGTAAACATTCATGTAAGTATACAAGTAAGACTATAAGGGGCGTATTCAATTGTTAGCGGTAACGCTGATAAACGAGCGCTCAAAAAATCTTAGCGTTAATACGGTAATTACTCGCGGAATTTCAGCTCGCTGCTCCCTGAGCTGCGAGCTGAAATTTCGCGAGTAAACTACCGTATTAATGCTTTTCGCGCGCAATATTACCGGTAATATTTTTTGAGCGCTCATTTTCTAGCGTTAATGCTAACAATTGAATACGCCCCTAAAAACGCATTGAGTATGTACAGTCTGCATTAAGAACATCCTAATCTATGCAGTGAAAAAATGTTTATTTTTTAAAACACATATTTTTATTAATGATTATAGTATTATGTGTTGTTAATTTATTTGCTAAATATTTTTTTTTTTTTATGCGTTCTGACGGTACTTTATATTGCACATATGCTGTGTGTATCCTGTGTTCTGTCTGTCTGCCTACATACAGCAAGTTCCATTCAGACAGAGAGTACTTACACCCAGATTCAAATGGAAACGCATCTCGAGGTCCGCATGGACTTGAATACGGGTGAAGTTGCGTGCTCTTATTTTAACCCGAAGTTACGTGGTTACGTGCAACTACGTACAAAGATGAATCAGGCCCACGATGTTTAACTAGACATATAACAAATCACATTATACACTGACTCACCCTCGGGGGGGGGGGGGGGGTGGTCGGGGGTTGCTGCATTTTCTGCCTACAGCTTTGTTTATTCCTTTGCACATTCTCTCCTGCAGCTTTTAATAAACACTTTCCTTTCTAACTTCCCATTGTCTTTATTTTGTCATCAGCAGGGAGCACATCATAGCTTTGTTGTATCCTAGCAATAACAATATTTAGCACAGCCCCGGTGATATAAATAATTGCCTAAAAAACACAACAGGTAGGATAATACAATGTAGTTAATAAAAGTTAAAGGAGGGCGTACACAAGCCAATAAATTAATGTCACCAGAAGGTGGTCAATCCCATTCAATCTGTCATTTTCTATGTTGCACACAAATTTGCCATAAATATGATTCAAAAGGTGGTAAAAAAACACTCCTGGGGGTAAATGTATCAAGCTGAAAGTTTTCCGGCAGGTTTGAAATGTGGAGATGTTGCCTATAGCAACCAATCAGATTGTAGCTGTCATTTATAGAATGTACTAAATAAATGATAGCTAGAATCTGATTGGTTTTTCAAACCCACCGGAAAACTCTCAGCTTGATACATTTACCTTCTGGGGGTAAATGTATCATAGTCCGGGTGTACAAATTGCCGGAAATCGGCGAAATGACAGCTTATATTTAAAGCGGCGCTGCCTTGTAAGGGAAGTTTCCCTTTACAAGGCAGCGCCGCTTTAAATTTAAGCTCTCATCTCGCCGATTTCCGGCGACTTGTACAACCCGGACTATGATACATTTACCCCCTGGTCTACATTTATTAAATCATTTGTTGCAATATGGGTAATGTATTTGCAATGACTAAATCCAATCTACAGAAAAAAAGTGATATTTCGAAGAATAAATATTTAAAAACTGAGACTGTCCCTGGAAAGTAGGGATAGTTGGCAAGTATGGATTTTGTTATCAGGGACAATGAATGGAAAAAAATCATACAACCTGCATCTCATTGGCTGCTATGGAACTACAAGTTCCAGCATGTCCTACTGTCAGGGCATTCTGGTACTTGTAGTCCCCTCTTCTGGTTAGTCACTACAATATATATAGCAATCATTTTTGCAGCATCAGCAGGTTAAAGGGGACCGAATTTTCTTGGCACCTGTGCTTGTTTTTTTTGTTGTTTTTTTTTTTAATCAATACATATTTTCTTTGACCCATGCAGCCTGATCTCTGTTTTCCTTTGGAGTAAAACAAGCTTTAGTGCACAGAAGGAATGCATGCACTCTGTTATACTGAAAAAAAACATGTGAAAAGCCAAAAACTTTATTGAGAACTTACTTGAAGTACTAACAAGAATGGAATAAAACAGAGAGAAAACATCACTTCATTATTTAAAGCTGAACTTTCACCTGGGTAAAAAATATTACTAAGGCCATCTGCCCTAACTGGAGTCCAGGGGGTAAATTCATCAAGCTGCGGGTTTGAAAAAGTGGAGATGTTGCCTATAGCAGCCAATCAGATTCTAGCTGTCATTTTGTAAAATGTACTAAATAAATGATAACTAGAATCTAATTGGTTGCTATAGGCAACATCTCCACTTTTTCAAACCTGCAGCTTAATAAATTTACCCTCAGGAGGCTACTACATGCGGACGTTTCTCCTGGCGCCTGTATTCCTGCAAAAGAAAACCGGCAAATCAATTTCATTCCTCAACTTTAATTGGTGGCAGAGGGGGTGTGTCAGAGGCAGGACCATTCACAATGCACAATCTCTTGACTGCGGCTTGTAATTGGTCCTTTCACTCACTTCCCATCCCCTGCGGTCCCTCCAGGACTATAAACGGAATGGAGGAGTCCCAGGAAAAACTGATCAGTCCCCTCCCCAAAGTGGTTCAGGGTGCCAGAAGGGGTAACTTGGTAACGATTTTTACTAGGTGTTAGTGCAGCTTTACATGAAACCAATATTCAGGTAACTGAGAATAAATGCAAACAATTCACACAGGACAGTGTTAAGATGCTTTCTAAATGGTATTACTTACCAGTCATATATAAAGGTAAATTTTCTCTATATAACTACAACTTCTTGACAGAGTGTAGCTGTTCTGCTATCTTCCAGCTTTTGTAGAATGTTGCTGATTCTTCTCTGGTTACTTTTAGCTACACAGTAGCTGTTCATTGGTGAGGTCCCAGCTGTTATTGGCCAATGTAGCTGCAGCAAGATTCAAGTCATTGCACAGAAAGTACAATGGATTCCATGGACCCTACATCAAACAACAGTTACTCCAAATATTGAACTCTTGATCCGTGATGTCTGAGTACTCTGCCGTTTTGGGAAGGGCAGTCCACTTTTCAAACCACTTGTTTCCTTTCAAAAATAGTCTGTGCAGTCAGCGGCTGTCAGGCAGAATGAGGTCACATTTCCTGTTGCATTACAGCTCTGATCGGAGGCATTCACAGGGATAGACAATGCAGGTTACCAGCAGATGTAGCTGTACAGTACGCTGTCACTTGGCATGAGATGCTTCAGCAGCAACAGAGCTGTCTGCAACAGTGATGGGTGATGATGCAAAACTGGACCACAAAACCTGCATTTATTGTTCTAGCATCTCATGGGTTAATATTTATTTATAAACAGATTTCTGTTTTCCTTCTTTGTTTGATTAAAGTGTAGTAAGACAAGCATTAATATATTGTGGTATACTGTGCCTGAAATGGGACATCAGTATTTTTTTCTTCTAGGCTATACTAAGCAATGAGTGTTGACTAACCTGTGACACTCCAGGTGTGTGAAACTACAAGTCCCAGCATGCTTGCCAATATATAGCAGCTTATTGCTGGAAGGGTATGCTGGGACTTGTAGTTTCACAACACCTGGAGTGCCACAGGTTAGCCAACACTGATGTATGATGTGGCTTCAAAACAGCAAAGAATTTAAAAACTGTTTGATACAATTTTGTAAAAGTTTCACATTTTAACAAGTATTAGTTGTCTCCCCCATACACATCACAAATTGTGTGTCCGAAATATTGAATATTACTGCATACAGGCAGGAGACAATTGAGACGCAGGCGGACGTGTTAAGTAGCCCATGTAAACTAATCTGCCATTTGCTATCATTAAACTTGGTACATTGCACAATGGAGCAATCTGGCATGGTCAAATCTGTACATAGGTTTATTTACACCATACAGCCAGTCCTGTATTGTGCACCATGAACGTGCAAACAGCAGCTCATTGAGGACAGTTGTTAATGCAACCAATGAGCTATGAAACAACAGCTTGTGCCTGCAGGGCTGTCATCAGGAACTGTGGTGTCCAGTGCAAATTAATCTGGAAGGAACCCCGCTCCCTCTTCGCCGTATATGCACCCCTCCCTCAGTGACATGCATGCCCCCTCCTTATGCACAATACATGCCCCCCTCCATCATCACAGTAAATGTCCTTCCCTCGTCACAGTAATTGCCCCCTCCCTCATCACAGTAAATGCCCCCTCTGTTATCACAGTACATGCCCCCCTCCCTCATCAGAGTAATTGCCCTCCATCATCACAGTAAATGCCCCCCCTCATCACAGTAAATGTCCCCCCCTCATCACAGTAAATGACCCCTTTCATCATCACAGTTATTGCCCCCTCCCTCATTACAGTAAATGCTCCCCCTCCCTCATCACAGTAAATGCCCCCCTTCCTCAACACAGTCATGCCCCCCGCTATCATCACAGTAAATGCCCCCCTCCCTCATCACAGTACATGCCCCCCTCCCTCATCAGAGTAATTGCCCCTCCATCATCACAGTAAATGCCCCCCTCCCTCATCACGGAACATGCCCCTCTTCCCTCATCACAGTACATGCCCGCTCCCTCATCACAGTACATGCCCCCCTCCCTCATCAGAGTAATTGCCCCTCCATCATCACAGTACATGCCCGCTCCCTCATCACAGTACATGCCCCTCTTCCCTCATAACAGTAAATGCCCCCCTCCCTCATCACAGTAATTGCCCCCCTCCCTCATCACATCTAAATTGGGACATGGCAAAGTCTCCTTCGAAAGGGGGCGTGACACGGTCACTCCCATGGACATGGCCCCCAAACACTCCTCCCCTCTCCTAACATCACCTTTCAATTGTCAAGTCAAGACAATTGTGCATACCATGGGACAGTTCCCACAAATTGGGATTGTGCTAAATAAATTTGGAAAGTTGGGTGGTATGAGTCCCTGTGAGGAGCACTGCAAAACAATGTAATGGTAGGGGCACTGTGGGTAGTTCTTGCAGTAATAGGGCTTAATTTCACTTCGCCCAATTCATCACAGGATTTACGGCCAGTGGCAGCATTGTTTGTTGAAGATAACCTTGATGGTGAAGGTTTCCTCGTGTCTTTGTATGGAGTAACCCACCCCCAGGCCAGTATTATTCATAAGAGTTGGGTCATCATGAAGCCTGGTGTGGCACAGAATAGAGTATTATTCAATAAGAGCTGGGGTCAACTGGGCATAAAGCAGAGTAGAGGACCGACGCTGCATAAAGCGAAGGTGAGGACTGTTGCTGCATAAAGCAGAGGAGAGGACTGCTGCTGCATAAAGCAGAGGAGAGGACTGCCGATGCATAAAGCGGAGGTGAGGACTGCCGCTGCATAAAGCAGAGGTGAGGACTCCTGCTGCATAAAGCATAGGAGAGGACTGCCAATGCATAAAGCGGAGGAGAGGACTGCCTCTGCATAAAGCAGAGGAGAGGACTGCCGCTGCATAAAGCAGAGGAGAGGACTGCCGCTGCATAAAGCAGAGGAGAGGACTGCTGCTGCATAAAGCAGTGGAGAGGACTGCTGCTGCATAAAGCAGAGGAGAAGACTGCCGCTGCATAAAGCAGAGGAGAGGACTGCTGCTGCATAAAGCAGAGGAGAGGACTGCTGCTGCATAAAGCAGAGGAGAAGACTGCCGCTGCATAAAGCAGAGAGAGGACTGTTGCTGCATAAAGCAGAGGAGAGCACTTCTGCTGTATAAAGCAGAGGAGAGGACTGATGCTGTATAAAGCAGAGGAGAGGACTGCTGCTGCATAAAGCAGAGGAGAGCACTTCTGCTGTATAAAGCAGAGGTTGTCACGGGCACTAGGAGTCTTTGCCCAGGATATCACCAGATGATGTTCTTACCAGAGTAATATAGCTAGTACTATGGTCCTCTGGTAGCAGGGTGACAACGGAACAGGAGAATCAGCAGATGGTGAGAGAATGCTCAAGGAAAGTCTATGACTAGCAGCAACTGGTAATGACTTAGATGTATGTACAGGAGGAACCAGATGGACAAGGAAACGTGAGGAGAGTCAGTGGTCTGCGTACAGCAAGTTGTACCACTGCTATAGTGAGGAGGAATGTCCAGGAGTAGAGAGGAGGTAGTGAGAGTCAGTGGTCTGTGTATAGCAAGTTGTACCACTGTCTATAGTGAAGGAATGGATTCCAGGTGCAAGTAGGTAACGGGGAAGTCAGTGGTCTGCGTACAGCAAGTTGTACCACTGCTTATGTGAGAGGATACTTGAAACTGGTGCCAATGGGAAACAGGAGTCAGTGGTCTGCGTTCAGCAAGTTGTACCACTGCTATATATATGTGAGGAGGGGCACGAGGAGATGAATGGAATGCAGAGAATACACGGGGCACACGGAACTTGATCCCACGATGATAACCACAATAAAATTATAACTGACAAGCGCTGCTTGAAGTATACAAAGTCACTATAGAGATCCAGGTAATAGGAAACAAAGTCAATAGTAACAATAGCTTCAGTAGATGGAAGACTCCGGAGATGAACACAACACAGTCCAGACGGATATGCAATACAATAGCAAAGTCAATGGAAAGTATGCATACCGCGGTTCAGGAGAGCAGGCTGTCAAGGAGAAGTGCAGGGATACCTGAACGGCTGAACGCCGGCAGGAGGAGAGACCACTGGAGGATGGAAGCGGTAATCAGGTTGGTGCAGCGCACGGAAGGTAACCGGTAATCAACGGAGCAATACTCAGGAAGCAGTAGTAAGTGAAACTGGAAACATGATGAACACGGGAGAGTTGAGGCTGTCTGGTATCCGGCAGAATTAGCGAAAGCACGGGGGGAAGGCACGCTGAACACAGGAGAGTAGAGGCGGTCTGGAATCCGGTAGTAGTAGTGAAGGCAGCGGAGGGGAGACACGCTGAACACAGGAGAGTAGAGGCGGTCTGGAATCCGGCAGCAGTAGCAGACAGGAATAGTGGAGAGCTGACACGATGAACACAGGAGAGTTGAGACGATCTGGAAACCGGCAGTAGTAACGGAGGAATCGGAGAGCAGACACGCTGAACACAGGAGAGTTGAGGCGGACTGGAATCCGGCAGCAGTAGCAGATAGGACTCAGCTGAGTGCAGACACGATGAACACAGGAGAGTTGAAGTGGTCTGGAAACCACAATCGTAGAAGACAGGAATCAGCTGGAGCTGAATACACGAGGAAACACAGGAACACCTTCAGAGGCTCATGGGGAATGAGACTCCAAGATCAAGCAACCAGGTAATGATCACAGGTGGTTTAAATAGGGAGGGTTGCCTGATCATCCAGTCAATTAAAAGCAACAGGTACTGAAGGTTTCATAAGGGCTGCACATGCGCAGACCCTCAGGATGGCGGACGGCCACAGTTCCTGAACACAGGAGAAATGGCACTCACAGTCCGGTGAGTGACAGAGGTGAGGACTCCTGCTGCATAAAGCATAGGAGAGGACTGCCGCTGCATAAAGCAGAGGAGAGGACTGCCGCTGCATAAAGCAGAGGAGAGGACTGTCGCTGCATAAAGCAGAGGAGAGGACTGCCGCTGCATAAAGCAGTGGAGAGGACTGCCGCTGCATAAAGCAGAGGAGAAGACTGCCACTGCATAAAGCAGAGGAGAGGACGGCCGCTGCATAAAGCAGAGGAGAGGACTGCTGCTGCATAAAGCAGAGGATAGGACTGCTGCTGCATAAAGCAGAGGAGAGGACTGGTGCTGCATAAAGCAGTGGAGAGGACTGCCGCTGCATAAAGCAGAGGAGAGGACTGCTGCTGCATAAAGCAGAGGAGAGGACTGCTGCTGCATAAAGCAGTGGAGAGCGCTCCTGCTGTATAAAGCAGAGGAGAGGACTCCTGCTGCATAAAGCAGAGGCGAGGACTGCTGCTGCATAAAGCAGAGGAGAGGACCGACGCTGCATAAAGCAGAGGAGAGGACCGACGCTGCATAAAGCGGAGGTGAGGACTGTTGCTACATAAAGCAGAGGAGAGGACTGCCGCTGCATAAAGCAGAGGAGAGGACTGCCGCTGCATAAAGCAGAGGAGAGGACTGCCGCTGCATAAAGCAGTGGAAAGGACTGCCGCTGCATAAAGCAGTGGAGAGGACTGCCGCTGCATAAAGCAGAGGAGAAGACTGCCGCTGCATAAAGCAGAGGAGAGGACTGCCGCTGCATAACGCAGAGGAGAGGACTGCCGCTGCATAAAGCAGAGGAGAGGACTGCCGCTGCATAAAGCAGTGGAGAGGACTGCCGCTGCATAAAGCAGAGGAGAGGACTGCCGCTGCATAAAGCAGTGGAGAGGACTGCCGCTGCATAAAGCAGTGGAGAGGACTGCCGCTGCATAAAGCAGAGGAGAAGACTGCCGCTGCATAAAGCAGAGGAGAGGACTGCCGCTGCATAACGCAGAGGAGAGGACTGCCGCTGCATAAAGCAGAGGAGAGGACTGCCGCTGCATAAAGCAGTGGAGAGGACTGCCGCTGCATAAAGCAGAGGAGAAGACTGCGGCTGCATAAAGCAGAGGAGAGGACTGCCGCTGCATAAAGCAGAGGAGAGGACTGCTGCTGCATAAAGCATAGGAGAGGACTGCTGCTGCATAAAGCAGAGGAGAGCACTTCTGCTGCATAAAGCAGAGGAGAGGACTCCTGCTGCATAAAGCAGAGGAGAGGACTGCTGCTGCATAAAGCAGAGGAGAGGACTGCTGCTGCATAAAGCAGAGGAGAAGACTGCCTCTGCATAAAGCAGAGAGGGGACTGCGGCTGCATAAAGCAGAGGAGAGGACTGCTGCTGCATAAAGCAGAGGAGAGGACTGCTGCTGCATAAAGCAGAGGAGAGGACTGCTGCTGCATAAAGCAGAGGAGAGGACTGCTGCTGCATAAAGCAGAGGAGAGGGCTCCTGCTGCATAAAGCAGAGGATAGGACTGCTGCTGCATAAAGCAGAGGAGAGGACTGCTGCTGCTTAAAGCAGAGGAGAGGACTGCTGCTGCATAAAGCAGGAAGGAGCTAAAGACCGCAGGTAAGGATTTGGTGGGCCCCATGAGACCCTACAGCATCCTGCTGCCCATCATCTATTATAGTAATCCCTATTTCATCCTTTTTAGAATAAATGAAAAGTAAGTTGTCTTCAAACCTTACCAAGCATGAATCTCAGAATGATGTAAGGTATTTTCTTAAATCTACAACAGACTGGATTATCTCATCATACTTTCTGAATGAAGTACTGTGCACTGATCATGGCTTCCATAGTGGTGACAAATATTGTTTTGTTAGATACACAGGAGTCATGACTACAGCAAATACGTGTCAGTGATTTCAAAGAAAAGCAGGACTCACAGCAGGAAACATTATTTCTATATTGGGTTTGCACTTGGGATGATCATAAAAAATGTTTCAAGTGATCGTGGCTTTTGCAGAACAGAAGTGGAAACTTGCAGAATGTATTTGTTTAATTGAAAGCAAAAACAATACAAAACTGATACAAAGTAGTCTCAGGGTTTATTACATTTTCAGAATTTGAGTAACAAAATCAGAGTTTTTTTAGGACTCCAGATATTTTGGTCTAGGATTAATCTTGATGTACATTCAATTTAGGCTAATGGTAGGATAATGTAATCTCTATTTAGATCATAATTTTGAGACTAGATTTTAGTTTACTAATCTCTAATATGGAATTAAGGGTCTGAGCCAGCGCCTGATCAATGATTTTGTTGGTACAAACGCTTCTGTAGACCATTATATAAATGATTTACTTTTCTTGGTGTGCCTTGTACAGAATAATATCCAAATTTGGGCAGAGTTACTGCACGTGAACATGTCCAGTCCAGTGTTGTTCTTTCTTCTGCTATTTATGGGGGCTACCTGTGCAGTTACAGAGGATATATCCAATCCTGTTGTTGTGCATATATTTCTTATGACCAATATGGTGATAAGAATGGGCAGCACAGTGGCTCAGTGGTTAGCACTTCTGCCTCACAGCACTGGGGTCATGAGTTCAATTCCCGACCATGGCCTTATCTGTGTGGAGTTTGTACGTTCTTCCCATGTTTGCGTGGATTTCCTCCGGGTGCTCCGGTTTCCTCCTACATTTCAAAAACATACTGGTAGGTTAATTGGCTGCTATCAAATTGACCCTAGTCTGTGTGTATCTGTCTCTGTGTGTGTGTTTGTTATAGAATTTAGACTGTAAGCACCAATGGGGCAGGGACTGAAGTGAGTGAGTTCTCTGTACAGCGCTGCGGAATCAGTGGCGCTATAAATGGTGATGATGATGATAAGTCTGTCCCTGGATCCAAGGATAACACTACTTTTCCACAAGTGCCATAATTATTTTGGTGACACTTATTTGTAATAAGCCTGTGCAGAATCTTGCAAAATGGCAATTTTTGTAAAGTGGTTCCGTAAACAGTTTTTTTTTAATTTACACTTGGGAGTGAATGCAGTAACTGGGGACAATCATTATACACTTCTGGTGGAGATTTGCTATGCATGATAATATCAATTAGATGCAATTTTTCTGTTATTGTGTCATTTAATTAATTTACTGGTTGTTTAACGGTTTTATACCACCTGGGACTTAAAATGTATCTAATGTAATAAAGAGGAGAACCTAAAGGGACAACAAGGGAGAGACCTGGGTAGGCACCTTAGGCTGCCAAGAAAATTAGCAGACTAACAAAATATAGTAAACAGCAGTGATTAGTTCAAGTATGAAAAGTTCTATAAAAATGAACAGTTACAGTGTAATCTACATATTTACATATGTTCCAGATTTGCATGATTTCTGACAATTTTTCTTTACTTTGATAATCTCCAGGGGCCTGATTCATTAAGGATCTTAACTTAAGAAACTTCTTATTTCAGTCTCCTGGACAAAACCATGTTACAATGCAAGGGGTGCAAATTAGTATTCTGTTTTGCACATAAGTTAAATACTGTCTGTTTTTTCATGTAGCACACAAATAATTGATAGCTTATTTGTACACTGAAATTTAAAGTTGATATTTGTGTGCTACATGAAAAAACAGTCAGTATTTAACTTATGTGCAAACCAGAAAACTAATTTGCACCCCTTGCATTGTAACATGGTTTTATCCAGGAGACTAAAATAAGAAGTTTCTTAAGTTAAGATCCTTAATGAATCAGGCCCAAGATCTTTGCATACATTACACCACTAATATTAGGGGTGCAAAAATCTTCTGTTTTGAGGGACAATAATAAAATCTTGATGCCCATTGTGGGAGAAATTCAAGTAGTTGAATGAGCGCTGGCTTCAAAATAGCACAAAGCCAGTGTAAGGGTTTGAACAGTTTGTAACAGTCAGACAATAACAAAGAAAGTGGATTGCATTAGCAGAAATATATAAAGTATTGAACAAAACCTGAATCAAACAATTACAGTACCAGAGCAAGTAAGGGTAGTTTCCACCATTAGAGGGCTGAAATCAGACAGGTAGAGTAATCAGAAACAAAGCCAGAGATCGAGGCCCAGAGGGATAGTCAGCCAATGGCAGAAATCAAGAGCCAAAGGAATAGATAGCAAATTGCACAGGTCAAACACGTGTAATCAGTCCAATAGAGAAATTCAGCAATGCTGTTCTACATAAGCAAGACTCATTAAACTGGCAACTTGTTGGTGGCCGCCCAGAACTTTCTTTAGGAAGCGTTTAGTCGCTGATCTCTGATGTGCCTGAGAATATCGCTAGTGTCAGGATAAAGCATAGATCTGATATGCTGAAATAGAATATTGGATGTCAGGACCCAAATAAATCTTTGCATGAATACCTAAATTCACCTGATGTTCAATTCAGATAAAGGTGTGACCGAATGAGCCCAGGAACAGGTAATTGAGTTAGGTAAACCCTTTGTGCAGAGACCAGCTTTAGATATGCAGATCAGACATCCATTGTATTTGATCATGTATTTCCCTAGCTAATTTACTTCCCTTCAATAGGTAGTATAAACACAAACTAACCCCTAGGTGTAAATTAGAGAGCTTGCAGTTATTTACAAGGGATAATTCATAACTGCAGGGTAAATAGGTTGTATCAAATGAATCCATTGATAAGCTAGTGTAACAGTAAAAGACGCAGAGTCTGATGTAATGGTGTTTGGAGGTTTTTACATCCCAGTGTGAGGAGATAAGCCTGCCACTTTTAGCAGCTTCCAGGACATAGCACTGTTTGCTTGTGACACTTGAATAGACTTGTAGGTACCGCTCAGCATGTGGCCTGGCTCAATGAGGCCAGGGAATAACATAGCCTATATGTAATACTGTATAGACAGAAAGAATTCCGTTTTAAAATATGCCACTTAAAATCAATAAAAGCAGAGATCAACCACCTATTCCTCAATAGCATGAGGAAGGGCAGCTCATATGTTAAATTAAGAATTCTGCCCCACAGAAAAATGAAGAAAAGGAGTGGAAGCTCTGCGAATGCCCTGTACTTAGGCATGTTTGATATGAAAAGATGTACAAAGTCATAGGGGATTGGTTAATGATAAAATTGGATCGATGTAACGCTGTCCAGGACAAATATATCACATTGTAGAATTGGTTAATAAATCAGTCAACAGGTAAATTTGGTTTGAAAAGGTGTCCCAGGACACAACCCCGATTAGCATTAACCCTGCCCCTGTGAATGCCGCACCCATTTGAGGTTGCTTAAAAATCTGTGTTCTGAGGGAACAAATTGTCAGACTTTTGGGGATCAATCTAATTGAAGGACTGTCCATTATTTCTGCCTGCCCCAGGCATACAGATTATTATATGTAAGTAATGCTCTGTAGGTTATCTCTTTTATTTTAAACTGTTTTGCTTGTTATGTCAAATTTATTATTTGTTTATTCCTTATTTTTCTTTATATCTGAATGCCCTGTACCTTTTGTATATTAAATCTAAAATTTAATAAGTTGCGTCCTTGATACTCTAAATAATCCATAGCCTTTATAGAGGAGATTGCTCGTCCAGGTAAACCCTTGGAATGCCAGTGTGAGATTTGTTGATACATTTGATTAACAAGCTGTGTGTGCTTGTATGTACATTTGTGTAACAGTCTGGAGGTGTGAAGAGTTAACCCTGTGTGTGCTGGTGGGAGTCTTGCTAGTTTGTGGAACTAGGAGCCTGTGTGCCAGTGTGGGATAGTATATTGGGGTCCTATTGCCCGTACCCAATAGGTGGTGGCTGTACCTGAAGTGTCGGGGGGTGTGAGAGCGCTGTGTTTGGGGGCGATTCCGTAGGTCTAAGAACCTGTGTGATAGGTGAGAGAGACTGCGGGCTGAAATCGTGTGTGACCTCATACAGCAAACACCCCAACGTCACGGCAGCTGGGAGCGCGTTCGTGACAAATTGGTGGCATAGCGGTGGGATGATTTAATTTCTTAGAGTATTAAGTGCATGGTTTAAGCAATTAACCCTTGCACTTATAAACTGATTGTAACCTTGCGAGGAATACAATAGTTTTACAAGGACGAAACTCAGGGCTATAATTTTTGAAGACATACGTGCAAAGCAGTTCCCTTCCCTTCTCTCTTGTTTTTCTTTTCTATCTTTTATTTTGCAAAGTGACTGCAAGGATGGCAGCTGCTTACAAGAAAAAAGCCAAAGAAGTTTTAATTGCCCTGTGTGAGCAGCGAGGTCTCGACTGGACAGATAAAACTAAAAAGGAGCTGGTTCACGCATTATTGGAGGATGATGCAAAGAAGCAATGTGATATGGAACCTGAGCTGGGGAGCAAGACAGACCCAGAGGATCAAGGTGTGGATAATGTCACTGAACCAGAGGATCCAAGTAGGTACATTTTCATAAATCCAAAGAATCCACTTGTCATGATGAGTATGGCAGAGCTAATTGAAGAAGCTCAGCTGCGAGGTTTCTCCTGCCACAACAAGACACGCAGGGAGATCATCGAACACCTCGACTGGGAAGAGGAAAGCCCGATACATCCTTTCAGCGAGTATCGCATGATGGTCCTTATTCCGGGCTACACGATGAGTCTTATGGAACGGCTGGACTACCTGGAGGAGAGTTTTGAATACGCTCAGGAAGAGGTATCTTTCAGGGGTGGACTTCATACCCCATTCTGGCTAGATCAGTGTCGCCGGGTGGCTGACGAAAGGCAGCACCTGCAGCAGCTTCTTTCACAAGCTGGATCAGTAATCGCCCAGCCTATAGGGGTGGCCCACGAGGAAAAGGTACCCCTGCCAGCTACAGATAACATGGAATATGCTACCGAGATTTTGCATCCAGAGGCCCCTTTTAATCTGCTGGGGGAAGCTGATGATGCTAGCAGCATACTACCAGATGCTGCACAGAATTTGCTATTGGAGGAGGCTGATTTTAAAGAGGACATAATTGTTGAGAAGACTATTTCTGTGGGAGAAAGGGAAGTGCCTGAAGATATTCCCACAAATGTTTTAGTAGTTACTGATCTTGGATGGTTAAATTCTCAGTATGTTCCCGCAAATGTTGTTCCTACTATCTCTAATTCTGTTACACCGTGTGACTCAGCCCAGGTAGTATGGGATAATGCTGAACCTGCCAATGATGTGACTTTGTGTAAAGAACCTGAACTGTTCTGTAATCATTTTGCATCTGGTGCTGTGCGAGTGAAATGTGATGATGAGAAGCTGATACGTGCCAGTGTTAACTCTGGCAATTATGATGATTCACGGGAAGAACCCGAGGTGCCAGGATGTGATAAGGAAAGAGAATGTCTTATTGGACCTACTGCCTATAATGAGGATAATGTCAATAACAGTATTGTGTTAGAATCCAAACCTGTTTTTACACTGACATCTTGTCATGGGATAGGGACAGCGGACATTGTTATTGCAGATGTTGGCATTAATACTGGTGTAGATAATATGCTTACTAGAAATGGGACAGATGACAATGTGATTAATTCTGTTGTGCTAGAGAAAGACAATGTTTCTACCCAGGTAATGTGCTCGGAAGATGCTGTACCAGGTAACTGGGAGGGAGGGCAGAGTGAAGATGTATATTCTGTGCCTGAACCAGCTGCATACAGAGCGATTGAGCATGTGGGGGAGACACATAGTCCTGACCAACGGGAAGTAGCGAGTGACAGCAATTCTTACTTTGTTGCTGGGACCTGTAGTTCGAATGTTCACCACTCAGATCTACATCTGAGTTCTGACCATTCGTCTGAGTTTTCCATAGAGACAGGGGGGTCAGTTGCTAGCCCACACTCACTTAGCCAGCCGTCTAACGGCTTAGAGGAGATAGATGAGGGGCCCATACTCCCGGCTACTCTACATCCCCAGATAGATGAGTCCAAGGGGGAGGGGAGTGTACTGTTATGTAGGCCCCAAGATAAGAAGTGCATAGGGTATCCCACTGACAGGGAAGGTTGTAACTGGGGAGCAGGGCAGAGTGGAAGTAGGTATTCTGCTGTGCCAGCCTTAAGGGGTTCCCACTTAGAAGTACAGTATCAGGAATTCCTGGCCATTTTTCCCTCAGGCTTTCACTTAGAAGACATGAGGATTAGAGACAAAGTGCACACTGTAACAGGGTTGGTACATGAGAACGTGATGCAGGCCCAGACCAGCCAGAAGCAGTGGTATGATTCCCCTGCCAGGATGATAGAGAGAAATTTTCATGATAATCGGTTGAAGGCTCATAATGACAGTGAGAGCCAGCTAGCAGCTATTACAGTGGACCCAGGGGGAAATTAGATGAGATGATCTTGGGCACTGACCTGTCAGTCAATGCCCATGCCATCTCTTGAAGGGGGGAGATGTCAGGATAAAGCATAGATCTGATATGCTGAAATAGAATATTGGATGTCAGGACCCAAATAAATCTTTGCATGAATACCTAAATTCACCTGATGTTCAATTCAGATAAAGGTGTGACCGAATGAGCCCAGGAACAGGTAATTGAGTTAGGTAAACCCTTTGTGCAGAGACCAGCTTTAGATATGCAGATCAGACATCCATTGTATTTGATCATGTATTTCCCTAGCTAATTTACTTCCCTTCAATAGGTAGTATAAACACAAACTAACCCCTAGGTGTAAATTAGAGAGCTTGCAGTTATTTACAAGGGATAATTCATAACTGCAGGGTAAATAGGTTGTATCAAATGAATCCATTGATAAGCTAGTGTAACAGTAAAAGACGCAGAGTCTGATGTAATGGTGTTTGGAGGTTTTTACATCCCAGTGTGAGGAGATAAGCCTGCCACTTTTAGCAGCTTCCAGGACATAGCACTGTTTGCTTGTGACACTTGAATAGACTTGTAGGTACCGCTCAGCATGTGGCCTGGCTCAATGAGGCCAGGGGATAACATAGCCTATATGTAATACTGTATAGACAGAAAGAATTCCGTTTTAAAATATGCCACTTAAAATCAATAAAAGCAGAGATCAACCACCTATTCCTCAATAGCATGAGGAAGGGCAGCTCATATGTTAAATTAAGAATTCTGCCCCACAGAAAAATGAAGAAAAGGAGTGGAAGCTCTGCGAATGCCCTGTACTTAGGCATGTTTGATATGAAAAGATGTACAAAGTCATAGGGGATTGGTTAATGATAAAATTGGATCGATGTAACGCTGTCCAGGACAAATATATCACATTGTAGAATTGGTTAATAAATCAGTCAACAGGTAAATTTGGTTTGAAAAGGTGTCCCAGGACACAACCCCGATTAGCATTAACCCTGCCCCTGTGAATGCCGCACCCATTTGAGGTTGCTTAAAAATCTGTGTTCTGAGGGAACAAATTGTCAGACTTTTGGGGATCAATCTAATTGAAGGACTGTCCATTATTTCTGCCTGCCCCAGGCATACAGATTATTATATGTAAGTAATGCTCTGTAGGTTATCTCTTTTATTTTAAACTGTTTTGCTTGTTATGTCAAATTTATTATTTGTTTATTCCTTATTTTTCTTTATATCTGAATGCCCTGTACCTTTTGTATATTAAATCTAAAATTTAATAAGTTGCGTCCTTGATACTCTAAATAATCCATAGCCTTTATAGAGGAGATTGCTCGTCCAGGTAAACCCTTGGAATGCCAGTGTGAGATTTGTTGATACATTTGATTAACAAGCTGTGTGTGCTTGTATGTACATTTGTGTAACAGTCTGGAGGTGTGAAGAGTTAACCCTGTGTGTGCTGGTGGGAGTCTTGCTAGTTTGTGGAACTAGGAGCCTGTGTGCCAGTGTGGGATAGTATATTGGGGTCCTATTGCCCGTACCCAATAGGTGGTGGCTGTACCTGAAGTGTCGGGGGGTGTGAGAGCGCTGTGTTTGGGGGCGATTCCGTAGGTCTAAGAACCTGTGTGATAGGTGAGAGAGACTGCGGGCTGAAATCGTGTGTGACCTCATACAGCAAACACCCCAACGTCACGGCAGCTGGAGCGCGTTCGTGACACTAGCAAAAACTTTGCCCATGTGTAGAAGTATAGAAACTTTCCGCTTCAAACATCGTCCATGTGCAGACATAGAAGGCGTTTGTTGTCTGCTATTAACATGGAAGGGAAGATCATGCGTATAAACATCATCCATAGTGGAGCAAACGCAGCTGTTAATTTAGGTTTGCGGCCTAAGTTTGCATACTATGAAGCCTCGAGGACATCGGAGGCTACAGGAGAAGATCCCACAGCAGGTGAGGCTTCGGGGAAACACTAGTCAGAGACTTTATCACCAAAGATCCTGACATCCAGCAAGACAGCATACAGTCGTTAGCCCATTGGGGAGTGTCTGGCACGTGTGAGCCTGAGCCAAAAGGACAGAGGAAATAACATCTACCTCTGCTTCAGTAGCCACTCTGCTTGGGTCACCCGGAGCTATGTGAGTCCTCAACCAGATGGGCCAGGTGGCAAAAAAGTTAAGAAACACAAAGTAACTTTCTTTAATTGTTAAATAAGAGATGTGTTAAAATTAACAAATATCTGTGTATATATTTTATCTAGTGATAAATTGTGATTTCTAAAAAACAAACAAAAAAACCCCATAGGATATGATGTAAATTTAGGACATCAAACAGGTAGAGTTTTAAAATACATGGCATACTGCCGTATACCAGCCAACTTCAACCACTGGATCTGGTGGTAGCATGTGCCAAACCAGGTGCAGGCTGGGCCGGGGGGCAAGGGGGCTTGTGCTCCCCCGGGCCAGTCCCATCGTGGGATACCTTGGGCTGGGCCACTGGGTCGCCTTCATTTTTTTTACTTTAAAATAGGCTGTTGAATTGAGTCTTGCCCCCTGGCCAACATTTGACAGCCCTCCCCTGTGCCAAACTGTATGCCACTTCCAGGGCCGCCACTTTATTTTTTTTATTTTTATTTTTTTGCGGCCGAGGGGGGGGGGGGGCTCGGTCGTTGGTGGGAGGAGCAGGGTAGTTAAAAAAACAAACCATACTCACGTGATCGCGGCGCCGGCGTCCCTCCTTTCTGCTGCTCTGTGCTCCATTCAGACTGTCTGAATGCCGGGTGTGACGACATCATGTCATGCCCAGCATTCCGTCAGTCTGGAGCAATAGAGCACAGAGCAGCAGAGAAGACCATAAAGAAGAGGGAAGAAAAGGTAAGTGAAGGGAGGAAAACGAGGAGGGGCAGCATGGCAGGGGTTAAAAAATGAGGGGGCACAGAGGGGTTAAAAACGAGAGAGCGGCATGACAGGGGTTAAAAAACGAGGGGGGCACAGAGGGGTTAAAAAACAGGGGGGGCAGCATGACAGAGGGGTTAAAAAACAAGGAGGGCACAGAGGGGTTAAAAATGGGGGGGCAGCGTGACGGAGGGGTTAAAAAATGAGGGGGGGCACAGAGGGGTTAAAAATGGGGCAGCATGGCACAGTGGGGTTAACAAACAGGGGTCAGCATGGCACAGTGGGGTTAAAAAATGGTGGGCAGCATGGCACAGTGTGGTTAAAAAGGGAGGCAGGCATGGCACAGTGGGGTTAAAAAATGGGGCAGCATGGCACAGTGGGGTAAAAAATGGGGGGCGACATGACACAGTGGGGTTAAAAAACGGGGGGCATGGCACAGTGGGGTAAAAAACGGGGGGCAGCATGGCACAGTGGGGTTAAAAAGGGGGGAGGCATGGCACAGTGGGGTTGAAAAAGGGGGGGAGCAGCATAGTATAGTGTGATGAAGGGGAGCCAGGTAAAGGGGGCAAAAGCAGCATGGAGGGCGCAGTGTGATCATAAGGCATGGCGATGATGAAGGGGCACATTATTGTAATATTGGAGCTGGAGGAAGGCCTAATTATTAATCGTGGATGGTATTGATTTAACGCCGGGGTTGTTTGGAATTATCTAAATGTAGCTATTTTTTCCCATATAGGGCCCCCAGCATTCCAGGATCCAGACAAGCCGCAACTAAAGAAACATGCAGCCACAGGTGGTGAAAGTGAGAAGAACAGGTAGGAGAGAGCAGGACAGTACGTGACATGTTGTGATTCTAGTAGGGACAATGCCAATTTTTGGTGAGTGTTGTGCCCAATGTAAGGTGCAGGCCAAGACTGAACTCTTTGTGTACACACTGCATTTTTTCTATACTACACTGTGGTGCTAGATGTCCTGAAAGTCAGGAGTGCTTGGACATATGTGACGCTCGAGCGAATTGAGAGCCTAGTGATTTTGATGTGTTAGCCCTGCCCCAATGGCGCATTTTCCACGCCCCCAAATGCATGACCATATCTCCGAAAAATTTTGCAATTTTTTTTAGCATACTCAACTATAAGGGGGGCCCATGAATTTGTTGTACCGGGGCCCTGAATTCCTCTTGGCAGCCCTGGCCACTTCTTGCTCTGTCACTGCATTTAACAGAGGAGTGAGGAGCCACAGTCTCGGTGGGTAAGCAGTGTTTCCCGTGAGAATAAATGAGAAAAATTACCAAGTTGCTCTTACATTCTATCATATGTCGGAATCTATAATGTGGAGCTTTATGAAGCATCCCACAATTGAAAGCTTTTCAACTATATTAAAATGTAGCATGGAGTGCAACCATAACATGTTGTGTTGAAAGGGAGGCCATGCTTAATTTATATCTTCATTGTTAAATATTTATTGTTGAAATGGGTTTATATCTAAATTAATGTTTTATGAAAAAAAAATATATACTGTATATTTCCAATATTTGTGTGCAGCATCCTTTATTTAATTGTGCACTTAGCTATGCACACCTTGTAGAGTTAAATTAATTGGTCACATTAATTACATATTTCCCCTAAGTGTGGTTCCTTGTGCTGGGCGTATCGATGACATTATTTTTATTGGTGTCTTGTCAACATCACCACTTCTCCTAATGTAACACTTCACTTCATAAGTGAAAACTTGGATTCAATACACATTTCAGCAATGGGGCTCCATTTACATTACAACATTCAGGTCTTTAGAGTGGAGAGGAGTCATAAATACAACATGAACATTTAAGTTACATACTAATATGTAGAGTTATTATATTATACACTTGGGTAATATGCATTGTTCACCTTGCCTCTTAGAAAATGTTTGTCATGTCCCTGATTGCCTCATTATTAAAGAGTCATAGCCACTCCCAGGAAATGTGGCAACCATGATATGGATGAGGAGAGACACATCACATACAGCCTGGGGGTTTGATTCATTAAGGAAAGTAAAGCAAAAAAAGGAGTAACTGTGCACCTTGGCAAAACCATGTTGCATTGGAGGGGGAGGTCAATTTAAAATGTGACGACAGATTTATAGTTGGGGTAGGGCATGTCCTAGATCAGCTTTAAATGTCAGTGTAAAAATAAAGCTATCAAGTATTTGTGTGCTACATGAAAAAATAAACAGCCTGTATTTAACTTATGTGGAAAATTATAAACAAATTTGCACCCCTTGCATTTTAACATGGTTTGTCCAGGAGAAAGATTAATCTTATTTTGCCTCACATTCCTTTATGAATCAGGCCCTGGGTGTTTATCAAATGAAAAAGGTTTTCAGAGACAAAAGATGATTTAATTAAGTACTTGTGGTTTGAGGGCTACATGTATTGCATACTGTCTCTATAATAGGGAGAAACTCAGCACTGTTGAAAAATTGCTCTTTTATCCACAAAAGGGAATCCTTACCGAATGGAAAATGAATTGCTTTATGTGCAGCAGCAACGCATATATGACTTGCTTCATTACTTGAATAAAAGCAAGCTGTGACATTCCTGCCGCCACAGCTACCGTGGTCTGGAAATGTAACAGCCAACAATTTAGTGAGCTATGGTATTGCCGTGTGAATGATAATGAAAGGATTAAGATCACTCTGCATAATCTGCAAAGTTTTAAGGATGATCTGAAGAGAAAGCCTGGCTTCTTACCTCTTTGTCAAACATCCCAAAGAGACTAATTGTAAAATTAAATTGTATCAAATAATTGTATCTAACACATGAACATAAAGAACAAAGGAAGATGCTTTGTGTGTTGATTATGGAAGGCAATTAATAAAACAAAACAATAACTTATACTGAAGACACAATTAACAGTTATCATTCTTCACATAGTGGACAGTCTTTATAAGCAAGTATATGTAAGCCAATATGACATATATAAATTTATAACTTATAAAAAACCCTTCGGTTTACATTGGAAATAAACTTATACAGAATATTAAAATAAATGCTATAACTTTCAGTTCTCCTATAATGAACAGCTAAATAGACATAGAAAATAAATATTTTACATATATAAGCACACCGTTGATCAATGTCCCCAACAAATATAAAAATAAGAAATAGAGGTACATTACACAGGTGTGTCAGATACACAAAAAAAAACAAATGTATTTACAGTGTTATTTATAAATTTGAAAGTTGCAAAATACAACCAATACACACTTTTTAATCACTATTACCCCAGTCGGTCACCTTATATATAAAAATCATTGGTTTGTCTGTTTCTCTGTCTAATTATGCATTCAGACACCCCTGCACTGATTTGGATGAAACCAATGCGAGGTGGTCCAGTTGGATTCTGGTCAGGTTTTAGGGGGGTTAGGGTCCTGTTCAATCCCGGAGGGTAACATTGGATCCTAGAAGGCATACTAGGGGGTTGAGGTCCCGGTCGGACCACCTGGTGGTGTACGCTGGTCAGAACTTTGACTCAAGGGGCCAGTTCTGGGTTTTCCACTGGATGGATTTGGATGACATCTTAGCTACTAATTATTTTTAAAATGTTGACAGTTACATCCAACTCCTTGATGGCTTAATAACTTGAAGATTTATACCCTGGCAACATTAGATACTTCTTCTTCTTCTTCTTCTTCTTATTATTATTATAATTATTAATTACTAGAACTATTATTTATTATAATTTATTTAAATAGTGCCAATCATATTCACTCACTAATGATCATTGACCGAACAATCTGATTCCGAAGAGAGCAAAGTTTAAAACTGCAGAATATATACATCTATTTATTCTCAGTATGACAAAGGGAGGTATTTGACACAGTCTTCTAACAGAGGACATAGGTATTTAGCTGGCAATCTTCCAAGAAAGGCTGCAAACAGAATTACACATTTGTACAGTAGTTCATCTATGTTAAATAGATACAGATGGAGGACATAAGTGTGACAAAATAATAGTAGAGACAAAACATGTTTTGAAGTGGTTTAAAAAAACATATTTTCCACAGCAAGCAGCAGCCTGACAGCTTGTGTCTGCAAAAAAAACAAAGCACCTGCAACAAACTCCCTTTTAAAGGCAAGGTGAGAGAGTCATCTGTCCATCAAGTTAGGGCTGTTGGAGGAGTGTAAACTATTTAAACCTGTCTGGTTCATTGCTCAGTTGTGACCGATGCCAGATAGTGACCGGTGGCTAGGGAGTTGGTCTCCGTCTATCTAGTGTAAGGGTCACAAGAAAGAATGTGGAACTCTATGCTGTCAATTTACTTTACCATCCTGAAAATAAAAACAAAGTAAAAAGCAAGAAGGTATTCGTTTGTTCATCTCCTAAATTGTGCCCATGTCACATGTGGTGTCAGAAGTGGGATGCTCAGGGAAGCAAGTTTTTGCTACCCAACCCTCATAGACATTAAAATGGAGGAATTTTTGAGAGGCCTAGTAAATGTGGCCACTGCACAGCAAGAGCAGCAAGCTCAGGTGGTACGGGTGGCAGAGGCACATGTGGAAAACACAAGGCTCTTAAGGGATGAGTTAGTCCAGGTGAGGCATGACAGAAATGGTCCGGCTCTGCAGAAAATGTTACCAGCTGATGAAGTTTGGGCTGAAAGACAAAGACTGGTGCCATATCTGACTGGCAAAGCGAGCTTATATGGATCTGGAGGAGGACCAGGCCTCTGATTATCTGTGCTCAAAGTCTGACATATTGGCCCATATTGGGGATTTGGGGCCAGGTCGAGCCCAGTGACATCACGAGTGGCGCTAAGACAAAGACAAACTCATCAGAGCACAATTGGCTGAGCTTCCCAAAATGAAAAAAATATGGCCGCTGCCAAAGGAGAATTTGCGTACTCGGATTATTGAAGTTTTGGTTATAGATCACTGCATAAGGGGGCTGAGTGTCCTTATCTACTGTAACCCATGGACTGTTCTGTTGCACATGTTGGGCCTGCTTTCCCAAGCTGTTATACCATGAATCTCACATCAGGAAGTCATTGTTTGTTTCAGGTGACTGTGTTTATCAACCAAAATATTGTCCTAACGTTAGTTGTCTCTGGGAGTGAGCTTACATTGGTTTCCAGCTCTGTCTTGACCAAAACCATAACTACTCGGTTGCCCAAGGTGAAGTTTCTCTGTGTACATGGGGCGACCGAGGGGTATGAGAGAACTCTTCTGCCAAACAGCCAAACAGTTATGGTGGTGGCTGCCATAGCGCTTAATATGCCATATTCACTTTTTCTGGGGTGGCACTTCCCACTGTTTAAAGAGGTCCTCGGTGAGCAGGAAAATTGACATGACATGAGGAAAACAGATACAATGGTCAGAAGCATGGTCCTAAAGGATCTGCCTAAGAAACCACAACATTTGAACCTCGATCTTTGGGAACTTGTAAAAAAGAATTGTCACGGGCACTAGGAGTCTTTACCCAGGGATCACCAGGTGATAGGCTTACCAGAGCAGTATAGGTGGTAATATGGTACTCTGGTAGCAGGGTGATCACGGAACAGGAAATAGCAGATGATGAGATGCTCAGGAAAGTCTATGACTAGCAGCACTGGCAATATGGAGGTAGTAATACACGAGGAACTGTATGGACAAAGGACACGTGAAGGTAGTCAGTGGTCTGCGGTAGCAAGTTGTACCACTGCTATAGTGAGGAGGAATGTCCAACAGAAACGAGGAGGTGATGAGAGTCAGCGGTCTGCGGATAGCAAGTTGTACCGCTGTCTGAGTGAAGGAATGGAATCCAAGTGGAGGTATCCGGGGAGTCAGTGGTCTGCGTTAGCAAGTTGTACCACTGCTATGTGAGAGGATACTGGAACAGGTGAAACTGTAAACAGGAGTCAGTGGTTTGCCACTAGCAAGTTGTACTACTGAATATATATGTGAGGAGGTGCACGGGGAGAGACTGCAACACAATATATACACGGGCACCTTGACTTTGATCCACAGTAATATGCACAATATAAATGTATAAATGACTGAACAACACTGCCAATATAGAAAGTCTCTTGAAGTAATCCGGCATGAGATAACACAGTCAATGATGGCAATAGACTCAGCGGATAGTACACTCCAGAGGAGAACCAACACAGTCCAGCAAGGTATGCAATACACAGCACAGTCAATGGGAAGTATGCATACCGTGGTTCAGGAGAAGGCAGTCAGACAGGAGTGCAGAGATACCTGAAGGGCAGGAGGCCAGCAGGATACAAGTCCCTGGATGGGTGAAGCAGGGGTCTAGCAGGTGCAGCGCACAGGTAGGTAGACCAGCAGGGAACACAGGAAGGCGTGGAGAGCGGATCAGCAGTAGATGGATGAGTAGCGCTGAGAAGTAACAGCAGCGGGTCTCTGCGGGAACACGGAGGTAACCAATAGCAACCAGCAGGTGCAGTAACGATGGGACACCGGAGCAGAGTTGAACTGGAACAGATGATCACGGAGAGTAGCGGGTAGCAATAGTGGCAGCAGACTCAAGGAAACACGGTAGAGTAGACAAGGACTGAAGACTGAAGCGCACAGAGGCAGCGGATAGGAATCAGCTAAACAGTCACGATGAAACACAGACGGGTTGCAGGTTGAAGACTGTAGTGCACGGAGGCAGCGGATAGGAATCAGCTAGCAGTCACGATGATGAAACACAGACGAGTTGCAGGTTGAAGACTGTAGTGCACGGAGGCAGCGGATAGGAATCAGCTCACAGTCACGATGATACAGTAGATGGTAGAAGTGGTATGGGAACCACAGTAGCAGAAGTGGTTTGGAAACCACAGAGGTAGAAGTGGTTTGGAAACCACAGGAATCAGCAGGGCTGAATAAACAAGGAAACACAGGAACACCTTCAGAGACTCATGGGGAATGAGACTCCAAGATCAGGCAACGTGGTGTTGACCACAGGTGCTTAATATAGGGAGGTTGCCTGATCTGCCAATTAAGTTAAAGGAACATACACTGAAGGTTTGGAAAGGGCTGCGCATGCGCAGTCCCTCAGGATAGAGGACGTCCACGGTTCCTAATAGTCCGGGAAGAAGCACTCACAGTCCGGTGAGTGACAGTACCCCCCCTTTTAAAGGTGGGCACAGAACGCCTGGAACCGGGCTTGTCCGGATTTTTGGAATAAAACTTCTTCAGAAGGGCAGGAGCATTAAGATCTTCAGCTTTGATCCATGAACGCTCTTCAGGACCAAAGCCCTTCCAATGAACGAGGAAACGGAGGACTCCTCGCGAAATTTTTGCATCCAATACCTCAGTAATCTCGAAATCCTCCTCCTGATGAACTTGAACTGGCTGCGGTGCTGAGGGAGGAGTCGAGAAACGATTGATAATAAGAGGTTTGAGTAAGGACACATGGAAGGCATTGGAGATCCGAAGATTCTTAGGAAGAAGAAGTTTAACACATACTGGATTGATAACTTGAATGATCCTATATGGACCAATAAAACGAGGGGCGAATTTCATAGATGGAACCTTCAAACGAATATTTTTGGTAGATAACCAGACACGATCTCCAATTTTTAGTGGTGGAATAGCCCGCCTCTTCTTATCTGCGAAAGACTTATATTTGTTAGATGTCTTCTTTAAACAGGTTTTGACCTGAGACCAGATATTTTTGAAGGTCTGACAAGCAGTCTCCACAGCAGGAACTTGGGTGGGCGGGAGGGCAGGAAATTCCGGAAAAGACGGATGGTGACCGTAGACCACAAAGAATGGAGTTTTGGATGATGACTCATGGTACATGTTGTTATGGGCGAATTCAGCCCAAGGGAGCAATTCTACCCAGTTGTCTTGGTTGGCTGAAGAGAACATCCTAATAAAAGTCTCAAGATCTTGATTGACTCGTTCCGTTTGTCCGTTAGATTGCGGATGGTAAGACGATGAGAGTGCTAATCGTATGCCCAAGGTTTTACAAAGGGCCCGCCAGAATCTGGAAACGAATTGTACTCCTCTATCTGACACAATCTCAGACGGACATCCATGGATGCGGAAGATTTCTTTAATGAAATGTTCAGCCAGAGTAGACGAGGAAGGTAAACCGGACAGAGGGACGAAATGAGCCATCTTCGAAAATCTGTCTACCACTACCCAAATAGTATTGTGATTCTTACTTGGTGGCAAATCAGTAACGAAATCCATACTAATATGGGTCCAAGGCTTGGACGGAATGGGTAGTGGTCGCAGCAACCCTGCTGGAGTTCTGCGGGAGGATTTGAACTGAGAACATAAATCACAGGAAGCAATAAACTCTTTGACGTCTCTCCTCATTGAAGGCCACCAGTAACTACGAGAGAGAATCTCAAAGGTCTTATGTTCACCGGCGTGTCCAGAAAAACGAGAGGCATGGAACCACGAAAGGATTTTCCTCCTCAGAGTAGGAGGCACGAGGGTCTTCCCAAATGGTAGCATTTTGGTGGATGAAGCAGCCAGAGAAATACATTTGGGGTCTAGAATAGCATGGTTGGGAACCTCTTCTACATCAGAGGACGTCACAAAAGCTCGAGATAGAGCGTCAGCTTTCTTGTTCTTAGCAGCTGGTTTGAAGGTTATAATTAATTCAAAACGGGAAAAGAAAAGAGACCATCTTGCTTGACGAGGGTTCAAGCATTGAGCAGATTGCAAATATGACAAGTTCTTATGATCCGTGAAGATCGTCACCGGATGGCGAGCTCCTTCCAACAAGTATCTCCATTCCTCTAATGCAGCTTTGATGGCCAGCAACTCCTTGTCCCCGATAGTATAGTTTTTCTCTGCGGGCAGAAGACCCCGAGAGTAGAAGGCACAAGGATGTAATTTTTGTTGCTCCGAGCGTTGGGAGAGAATAGCTCCTAAGCCCACATTAGAGGCATCTACTTCTAGGAAGAAGGGGAGTGTCACATCAGGTTGTCGCAGAATGGGAGCAGACGAGAAGGACTCTTTGAGGATTTGAAAGGCTTGGAGAGCCTCAGATGACCATTGCTTAGTATTAGCCCCTTTCCGAGTTAAGGCCACAATGGGAGATGCAATGGATGAGAAGTCTTGAATGAAGCGTCTATAGTAATTGGCAAAACCTAAAAAACGCTGGATGGCACGAAGAGTAGTTGGCTGAGGCCAATGTAGTACAGCATTTACTTTGTCTGGATCCATCTTCAGGCCAACTCCGGAAACTATATACCCCAAGAATGGAATCTGGGGTAACTCGAATGAACATTTTTCCAATTTACAGAACAACGAGTTTTTCCGTAGTCTGGAGAGGACCTCTGCCACATGTTGGTGATGAGAAGGCAGGTCCTGTGAGAAGATCAATATGTCGTCCAGGTAGACAACGACACATACATATAATAAGTCCCGAAAGATCTCATTGATGAAACCCTGGAAAACCGCGGGGGCATTACACAGCCCGAAGGGCATTACTAAATATTCGTAATGCCCATCTCTGGTGTTAAACGCGGTCTTCCATTCGTCACCGGAACGGATTCTAATTAAATTGTAGGCACCACGAAGATCCAACTTAGTAAATATCCGAGCTCCCTTGATGCGATCAAATAGCTCAGTGATCAGCGGAATGGGATACCGATTCTTGATAGTAATGGCGTTGAGTCCACGAAAATCTATACAAGGGCGTAATGATCCATCCTTCTTTTTGACGAAGAAGAACCCAGCTCCAGCGGGAGAGGTGGAAGGTCGAATGAACCCACGCTGGAGATTCTCCTGTATGTACTCAGATGTGGCTTGAGTTTCAGGTAACGAGAGAGGATAGACCCGACCCCTGGGAGGAGTCTTGCCAGGTAGAAGGTCGATCGGACAATCCCAAGAACGATGAGGAGGAAGACGTTCAGACTGAGCTTTATCAAACACATCGGCAAATGAAGCATACTGAGGAGGGAGTCCCGGGGAGGAAGATGAGATGGAAGATTGCTGTACTTTAAGAGGAATAACTTGAGAGAGACAACGATGGTGACATTCAGGCCCCCAAGACGTAACTTGAGGGGTGCGCCAGTCAATCTGGGGAGAGTGACATTGAAGCCATGGAAGGCCTAAGACAATCGGACTTGTCGTAACAGGAAGAATTAAAAACGAAATTTCTTCATGGTGTAGTACACCAATCTGAAGGGTTACTGGAGACGTACTCTGGGTGATGAGACCATTGATGAGACGTGATCCATCTATAGCCGTCACAGTAATGGGTGTTTTTAAAGTGATCACTGGTAGGGACCATTGATTCACTAGTGATTTAGAAATGAAATTTCCTGCTGCTCCGGAATCAATCAATGCCTGTGACTCAAAGGATTTGGTAGCAAAGGAAATCGTAACATCGAAAGCGCAGACTTTAGATTTCATAGACAATGGAGAGGACTCCAGGGACCCTAACTTCACCTCTCCAGAACTAGTTAGGGCCTGGCATTTCCCGATTTCTTAGGGCAAGAACTGAGCATATGTGTGGAATCAGCACAATAGATACAGAGTCTATTCTTTACTCTTCGTTTCCTCTCTTCTAAAGATAATTTGGAACGTCCTATCTCCATGGGAATCACAGAAGGTGAAACTGGACGAAATTGAGGGTTTAAACGAAGAGGTGCTTTAGCAGAAGTTGTTTTCTCAGATTCTCTTTCACGAAATCTCATGTCTACACGATGGCAAAGAGAGATCAAATCTTCGAGTGACGAAGGAAGCTCTTGGGTAGTCAGTGCATCTTTAATTTTATCGGAGAGCCCCTGCCAGAAGGCGGCAACTAATGCTTCAGTGTTCCACTGAAGTTCAGAGGCTAAGATCCTAAATTGAATGACATACTGTCCTACTGTATGGGAGCCTTGTCGCAAACGAAGAATGCTGGAAGCAGCGGAGGTCACACGACCTGGTTCATCGAACACACTTCGGAACGTGGAAATGAATTTGGCACTATCTTGTAGAATTGGATCGTTTCTTTCCCACAGAGGGGAGGCCCAAGCCAGGGCTTGTCCAGAAAACAATGAGATAAGATAGGCCACTCTGGAACGATGGGTAGAAAAATTTTGAGGTTGGAGTTCAAAATGGACTGAACATTGGTTAAGGAAACCTCTACAAGTTTTGGGGTCCCCGTCATATTTTGACGGAGTAGGCAGGTGAAGCGTAGGAGCTGTAGACACCTGGGATGGCACTGGGGAAACGGAGGAAAGCACAGGAGCTTCAATACTAGCTGTAACAGTCTGTCCAGATGTTCCTTGGGAGGTTAACGATTGGTAACATTGAAGTAACAGCTGTTGGCGAGCATCCTGTTGCTCCACACGGCTGACCAGATGCTGCAGCATCTCTTTAGCAGTAGGTTCCGTATCTGGGTCTGTCATGGCCTGATCTTACTGTCACGGGCACTAGGAGTCTTTACCCAGGGATCACCAGGTGATAGGCTTACCAGAGCAGTATAGGTGGTAATATGGTACTCTGGTAGCAGGGTGATCACGGAACAGGAAATAGCAGATGATGAGATGCTCAGGAAAGTCTATGACTAGCAGCACTGGCAATATGGAGGTAGTAATACACGAGGAACTGTATGGACAAAGGACACGTGAAGGTAGTCAGTGGTCTGCGGTAGCAAGTTGTACCACTGCTATAGTGAGGAGGAATGTCCAACAGAAACGAGGAGGTGATGAGAGTCAGCGGTCTGCGGATAGCAAGTTGTACCGCTGTCTGAGTGAAGGAATGGAATCCAAGTGGAGGTATCCGGGGAGTCAGTGGTCTGCGTTAGCAAGTTGTACCACTGCTATGTGAGAGGATACTGGAACAGGTGAAACTGTAAACAGGAGTCAGTGGTTTGCCACTAGCAAGTTGTACTACTGAATATATATGTGAGGAGGTGCACGGGGAGAGACTGCAACACAATATATACACGGGCACCTTGACTTTGATCCACAGTAATATGCACAATATAAATGTATAAATGACTGAACAACACTGCCAATATAGAAAGTCTCTTGAAGTAATCCGGCATGAGATAACACAGTCAATGATGGCAATAGACTCAGCGGATAGTACACTCCAGAGGAGAACCAACACAGTCCAGCAAGGTATGCAATACACAGCACAGTCAATGGGAAGTATGCATACCGTGGTTCAGGAGAAGGCAGTCAGACAGGAGTGCAGAGATACCTGAAGGGCAGGAGGCCAGCAGGATACAAGTCCCTGGATGGGTGAAGCAGGGGTCTAGCAGGTGCAGCGCACAGGTAGGTAGACCAGCAGGGAACACAGGAAGGCGTGGAGAGCGGATCAGCAGTAGATGGATGAGTAGCGCTGAGAAGTAACAGCAGCGGGTCTCTGCGGGAACACGGAGGTAACCAATAGCAACCAGCAGGTGCAGTAACGATGGGACACCGGAGCAGAGTTGAACTGGAACAGATGATCACGGAGAGTAGCGGGTAGCAATAGTGGCAGCAGACTCAAGGAAACACGGTAGAGTAGACAAGGACTGAAGACTGAAGCGCACAGAGGCAGCGGATAGGAATCAGCTAAACAGTCACGATGAAACACAGACGGGTTGCAGGTTGAAGACTGTAGTGCACGGAGGCAGCGGATAGGAATCAGCTAGCAGTCACGATGATGAAACACAGACGAGTTGCAGGTTGAAGACTGTAGTGCACGGAGGCAGCGGATAGGAATCAGCTCACAGTCACGATGATACAGTAGATGGTAGAAGTGGTATGGGAACCACAGTAGCAGAAGTGGTTTGGAAACCACAGAGGTAGAAGTGGTTTGGAAACCACAGGAATCAGCAGGGCTGAATAAACAAGGAAACACAGGAACACCTTCAGAGACTCATGGGGAATGAGACTCCAAGATCAGGCAACGTGGTGTTGACCACAGGTGCTTAATATAGGGAGGTTGCCTGATCTGCCAATTAAGTTAAAGGAACATACACTGAAGGTTTGGAAAGGGCTGCGCATGCGCAGTCCCTCAGGATAGAGGACGTCCACGGTTCCTAATAGTCCGGGAAGAAGCACTCACAGTCCGGTGAGTGACAAGAATGTATCCCCGTGTGGGGAAACATGGACACTATAAAGCAGCATTGGCTGGTGACGTCGTGGATGAGCCCTCTACGCCTGTCAGTGAGGATATGGACTGGTCCACAACAGGGGCAAACACAGGATTTGTAGAGGGGGGTTTCCACACCACGCCGCCAGTGGGCGTGACCAGCGTGCATGTGGGCGTAGCTATAATTTTAGACAGTGCTCTCCAACTCTTCCGATCCCCATAATATACATGGGCAATGCTGCGTGCACTACTGTTAGGTGCACACAGCTCTCCCTTTTCAAGCAGAGCTGTGTGAAGCGGGGGCAGGGTCCAGCCACCTCAATTATACCCCAGGCGTGGATGGGGGGTTTCCAGGCACTACGAACCCCCCCCCCCCTCCCTTGGTTTGCCTATGCACAATACCAATTTTGTTTTCTTTGCAGGACTTTGCATGTGACCAGCTTAATGATGCAATGTTTGTACATGCATTTAAGAGTGTAAATGAGGAAAAAGGTGTAGCAAAATCCGTCCAGCCTGCAGACGGTATACCATATTTTATTGTTAATAACAATTTTCTGTATAGAGTCGGTATTGTACATACCAACATGCAGGAAAAATGCTGACTGCCTTTATATGTACCACATAAATACTGGGCAGATTTATTTTTACACTGTGATTTTGAGATGAGTCATGCTGTATGCCCTTCCAGATCTAAATCTGTCCGCACATTAAAGTGCACCACTCTGCAAAATAGTTTTGCCAACGTGCAAAATTGAACCTTCTAGCTAGATTTACGACTAACTCTACGGGGAGAGACTCAATTGAACGTGCTGTGTCTCCGGAACAGTCCACGAGGACATATCCGCTCACTTTTCATTGCTCCCCATAGAGGTGCACAGAAAAATTATTGGAGATTCCTTACCTTAATAGACACCAATGTGTGCAGCTTGACATCGAGGCGAAATCCGGCGGCACACATTGAATCTTCCCCCTAGGGGTAACTTTATGTCCTTAATGTGACATTGAACGAAATATTCAGATATATTTTGGCACTAGAAAGCATTATGTTAGCAGTTGGTTGCATTATACTAACATTGGTGAGATATATACAGTGCTGGACACAAGAGGTCTGTACTGTATCATACGCTGGACGTAAGAGCTACATAAATGAGGTCTTATGGAAAACATTAAAACATGGCGTATTCATTTACTCTCTACCCCAGCAGTGTGGTAATCAGAAACCATCAGTAACTAAAACCTGAGAGGCAGCCACAGCATTCTCAAAACATATTTTCCATTAGTAATCACATAAATACTCTGAGTTAATCATGATGATAATTATTTGGTATTATATAGACTCTAATTATTAGAACTGTAACCTAATGGGGCAGGAGCAGAATAAGATTACACTGTGAGTTTGATTCAGGCTGCCAGGGAGAACAATGAATAGTAATGATACAATGTTGCAGATATTATACATTTCTCACTATAGACTATGGCAATATTCTACTAGCCCCGCCCACACAGCTGCCCGGGTCACATGACCAGCCAGCTGACCTCTCCTGGGGAGTAGCCAGGCACGCCGGAAGTCACGTGGCCTTCACCTTGGAGACGGCGGTGTGAGCGTCTCCCTTTGACGCGCTGACCCGGAAGTCGCGGGTCCTCGGGCAGTGACGTCGCAAAATGTGATTGGCTGACGGCGCTCAGAGGGCTCTCTGGGAGCTGCGGGAGGGAGTCCGGCGGAGAAACGGCTGGAAGGATGAGACTCCCAGGAGAGCAGATTCTGCTTTAGCCAAGCGGCGGCGACGGCTCTGTGTCCTGTTCTGGCTGAGCAGTTTGCTGCGTGAATCGCAGAGGAGACAGCCGGGGTGAGAGAACGGTCTGACACCGGATAGAGGTGACACAACACACCGAGATATCGCAGGGGAGAGAGAGCGAGAGTCACCACTGTATGACAGAGGGAGGGAGACAGAGACCACAATATGACAAGGAGGGAGAGAGACCACAGTATGACAGGGAGACAGTGACAGAGACAACAGTGTGACAGGGAGGGAGACAGAGACCACAGTATGACAGGGAGAGAGAGACCACAGTATGACAGGGAGAGAGAGAGAGACCACAGTGTGACAGGGAGAGAGAGAGACCACAGTGTGACAGGGAGAGAGAGAGAGAGACCACAGTGTGACAGGGAGAGAGAGAGAGAGACCACAGTGTGACAGGGAGAGAGAGAGAGAGACCACAGTGTGACAGGGAGAGAGAGAGACCACAGTGTGACAGGGAGAGAGAGAGAGAGACCAAGGTGTGACAGGGAGAGAGAGAGAGACGACGGTATGACGGAGAGAGAGACGATGGGGAGAGAGAGAGAGACGACGGTATGACGGAGAGAGAGAGAGACGACGGTATGACGGAGAGAGACGACGGGGAGAGAGACGACGGTATGACGGAGAGAGAGACGACGGTATGACGGAGAGAGAGACGACGGTATGACGGAGAGAGAGACGACGGTATGACGGAGAGGGAGAGAGACGACGGTATGACGGAGAGGGAGAGAGACGACGGTATGACGGAGAGGGAGAGAGACGACGGTATGACGGAGAGGGAGAGAGACGACGGTATGACGGAGAGAGAGAGACCCCGGAGCATGACTGGGGTTTGAGAGAGACCACATCATAGAGAGAGACCACGGTATGACGGAGAGAGAGAGACCGCGGTATGAGAGAGAGAGACACCCCGGAGGATGACTGGGGTTTGAGAGAGAAAGAACAAGGTATGACCGGGAGAGAGAGAGGCCACGGTATGATGGGGGAGAGAGAGAGAGAGAGACCCCGGAGGATGACTGGGGTTTGAGAGAGAGAGACCACATCATAGAGAGAGAGAGACCACGGTATGACTGGGAGAGAGCGAGACCACAGAATGACGGGGTTTGAGAGAGAGACTTTATTGTGACACGGAGTGTTGGTGGTGTGGAAGGGTGGGTAGAAATGAATAACCGAGAAGGAAAACGGAGGTTGACTGAGGAGTGCGCGAGTGAGAGACCAGAGGATGCTGGGGTTTGAGAGGGAGAGAGACCAGAGGATGCTGGGGTTTGAGAGGGAGAGAGACCAGAGGATGCTGGGGTTTGAGAGGGAGAGAGACCCGAGGATGCTGGGGTTTGAGAGGGAGAGAGACCAGAGGATGCTGGGGTTTGAGAGGGAGAGAGACCAGAGGATGCTGGGGTTTGAGAGGGAGAGAGACCAGAGGATGCTGGGGTTTGAGAGGGAGAGAGACCAGAGGATGCTGGGGTTTGAGAGGGAGAGAGACCAGAGGATCGTGGGGTTTGAGAGGGAGAGAGACCAGAGGATCGTGGGGTTTGAGAGAGGGAGAGTCCAGAGTATCACGGGGTTGAGAGCGTGCGAGACCACAGAATGACAGGGTTTGAGAGAGAGACTTCAATGTGACAGGGAGTTTTGGTGGAGTGGGAGTATTAAATCACATGGGAGGATGGGTAGAAATGAGTAACAGAGAGGGAGACCGGAGGTTGACTGGGGAAGGAGCAAGAGAGACCGGAGGTTGACTGGGGAGCGAGCGAGAGACCGGAGGTTGACTGGGGAGCGAGCGAGAGACCGGAGGTTGACTGGGGAGCGAGCGAGAGACCAGAGGTTGACTGGGGAGGGAACGAGCAAGCGGAGACTTGAGGGTGGTGAATTTTGAGTGAGGGAGACCAGAGGATCGTGGGGTTTGAGAGCGAGAGAGACTCCAATGTGACAAGCAGGGATGGTGGAGTGGGAGAATTAAATCACATGGGAGGGTGGGTAGAAATGAATAACAGGAGGGAAAGACTGGTGCAGTCTAGGACAAATAAATTATAGGGGAGTGTGGCGATACAAAATGAGCTACAGTATAAACTCAGTTGCTACTTTATTAGGTACAACTTTACACCTGCCAGTTAATGCAAATATTTAATCAGCCAATCATGCCGCAGTAACTCAATGCTTAAAAGTATATAGACATGGTCAACAGGTTCATTTGTTGTTCAGACATAACACCAACATTGGGATAAAATGTGATTTAAGTGACTTTGCCCGTGGAATGATTGTTGGTGCCAGACTGGGTGTTTCAGTATTTCAGAATGTGCTGATTTCCTGGGATTTTCATGCACAACAGTTTCTACAGTTTATAGAGAATGGAGCGCACAACAAAATTACTTATTCAAGCTGACACCAATGCGACAGTAACTCAGAAGAGACCCTGAACGCACGTCGAGCTTTGAAGTGGATGGGCTACAGCAGCAGAAGACCACACTGGGTTCAACTACTGTCAGCTAGGAACAGGAAACTGAGGCTACAGTGGGCACTGACTCGCCAAACATGTACAGTTAAATATTGGAAAAATGGTCCAAGATCTGGCGAACTCTTCTGTGACCTTCAGATGTTAGGGTCAGAATTTGCCGTAAACAACACCTATCTATGGATCAATCCTGCTTTGTGGCAATGGTGGTCACTGGCAGTGGTGGTGTAATGGTTTAGGGAAAGTTCTCTACCAATTTAGAGTTTTTTTAAATGCTACAGCCTACATGAGTTTTATTGCTGACCATGTGCATCCATTTATGACCACAGTCTACCAATTTTCTAAAGGCTACTTCCAGCAGGATAACCCATGATGTCACAAAGCACACGTCATCTCTAGCTGGTTCCACGGACATGACAGTGAGTCCATTGGCCTCCAGATCTCAATCCAATAGAGCATCTTCAGGATGTGGTGGAATGGGAGATGATGGCCACTGTACGATACTGACATGTCAACATGAAACAGAATCCCAAAAGAATATTTCTAGCACTTTGTTGAATACATGCCACAGAGCACTCGGGCTGTTCTGAGCAAAAGAGGAAGGCGGGGGGCAATTGAGCTTACACTCCCTGCTTTGTGGGAGGGTGCATAGCCTTTTTCTCTCTTTAAAACCAAGTTTTTCATCACCTTGTTGGTGCCAGGGAGCGAGTCTTGCCCTATGCTTCAAATGGGGGATGCATTTAGCACATTCTGATTGTGCTTCTGGGGGAGTTTTTAGGAGCACTTTGAACAATATCATAAAAACCTTCAAGCCCACTAAAATGATACAAAAATAAGGACGCCCAAATGTCCCTTCTCCCCTTTCATATGTAAATGAGGCTTAACTGAGCGATTCTTTAACGGAACGAGAAAGAAAGAAAAGATTAATTACGTAATGAAGCTGGTCCTAAAGTAATCGTTGGCTGGGCTTAATATTTCCACTATGCATGTTTTTTCTGGTGTACCCGTAAAGCTAGACACAGATTGATTATCTGCGTTGGGATGCAAGGATGGGGAAGTTGTCCGTACCTCAGTACAGTGGCTATATAAAGTATTGCATCGATTTTGGAAAATGCATCTTCAAACTATCTTCAGCGTGAAGATCAAAGTACAAAAGCAGCAATTCTGGGATTGATAACCTATTTCAAACACCTATATTTTCCTCTGGAGCACTGTCAAGTCCATCATAAAAAGAAGGGAGAGAATATGGCACTTTATGGAACTTTGAGTTCGTCTAGAATAAGCCATCCTCTATAACTGAGCATCCATGCAAGAAGAGCAGTATGGTAACGCTGAAAGTTAGCTGTCCATGGCAGGGATGAGAGAAACTGTCCATTTGACAGAAGTGGCCCAGACACTATGCAATTGGCATCAGGGTGAAAAAGAAAACCATTGAAGAACTCACATGAATTACTGCCTACAGTATGCCAGAAAGCATATGGGATACACTAATATCAAGTGGAGGAAGGTTCTATTTCCTGATGAGACCGAGTGAACTTTTCGGAGTCCAGAATCTATGTTTGTCACAAATCTAACATCATGCATTATCCAAAGAGTATTATCCCTAATGTGGAGCATGGTGGTGGGAACATAATGCTATGGGAATGCTTCTCTTCAGAGAACGGAAAACTTGTCAAAATAAGGTCAAATTGGATGGAGCCAGACATGGACAGATCTTGAATGAGGACCTGCTGTAGTCTTCATTAGTCCTTGGATTTGGTAGATGATTTATGGTCAAGCAAAAGAATGACTCTCTGCATACTCGAAAAGCCATATTGGAGTGTCTTATATTTAATAACAAAACGGGGTCCTGGAGTGGCCCAAAGTAACCCCAGACCCTTAGGGGTATAATTACTAAACAGCAGGTTTGAAAAACTGGAGATGTTGCCTATAACAACCAATCAGATTCTAACTTTCATTTATTTAGTGCATTCTACAAAATGACAGCTAGAATCTGATTGGTTGCTATAGGCAACATCTCCACTTTTTCAAACCCGCAGTTTAGTAAATATACCCCTTAATCTCATTGAAAATCTCCCTCTCATAACCATCTGCTGGAAAGATTGTGACTGTACACACTGTACAGAAATCTGCCTACACTGCTGGTCGTATGTGTGTATACACTTCCACATTTGTCCGACATCGTTGATCGTGATTTTTAGGAAGTTTAGAAACACAAATCCACATTTGGTACGATAAAACATGATCGTGAGAGCGTACACACTCTTGCAATATCTGAACAAACGGTCATGAATTGCGTGATCTGCATGATAATTGCATTGGTGTGTACCCAGCTTTAGACTATATAACGATGCTTGGCATATCTCATCCTAGCCAGGGCATTTTCAGTAGAGATGAGCAGGCTCGGATTCCGCTAATCCGAGCCCACCCGAACAGTGTGGATCCGAACGGGATCCAAGCACTGTTCGGATATTTCCGGCGTGCAAAAAATTGAAAACCAGGCTCTGTCCAAGTCTCGCGTCGAATCTCGCGAGGGGTGGGAGGGAGGGCCCAGAACAATTCCATCTTGTACCTCTTTTTTTGGCATTATGTGCTCAAGCTACCTCGGTGCAACCTTTTGGCCTAAAAACAATATTGTGAGGTGTTCAGAATAGACTGGAAATTAGTGGAAATGATTGTTATTGAGGTTAATAATAGCGTAGGAGTGAAAAAAAAAAACACAAAACTGGTTTTCAGCACTTTTTTTATGCTTTTTTAAAAATAAATCAGAACCAAAACCTTTCGTCGGATGTTTTGGCAAAACAAATCAGAACCCAAAACCTCAAGCTAATCAGAACCCAAAACCCAAAACACTAAAAGTGGCCGGTGCACACCCTTAATTTTCAGTCCACATCTATAAGACCCTGAATAGGTGGAACAAGCATCCTTACTGACAAGGTGTCATATGTGCATGTTGTATTATTACTATTATATTGTGATACAAATGTGTCTGCACAAGTAACGTTGCATTTTTACTCAGTCTGTCCGGTTTAGCAAAATTGCTATTAAAAAGATAATAGATATTCAAATTAAATAGTAAGTAGTTTCATACTATTTCCTAATTGTAAATTATATTTTTCTCTAGGTTGGTGGAAGAGAAAAAGCTAAGATGAGTAAGAAGCCTCCGATTCGGCCTGGAATCACGTTTGAGATTGGCGCACGGTTAGAAGCGCAGGACTACCTGCAGAAATGGTATGTTCGTTTCTATGTTATAATCACAGAGCTGTCGCATTTTACTTTCTTGCTCCTAAACAGTGCGGAATAATGAAGCATTTTATAATCTACCACATTTCCTCACACTGCCTTGACCCTGTTAAATCATTTATCAGAGCTTCTCCTAGTAATTATAGACCGATCATGTCTGTGTATATGACAGTCATCCGTATCCAGCAATCGCTTACTTTTTTTATTTTACCTTTCTGGTTTTTTTACATTCAGGATAATGGGTTTTAATGAGTGTTAAAACACAGCTTCTCCATTTAAGCCCCATTTTTTCCGTTAAGTGACTCTAATCAGCCAAATTATATGTAAACCTACAGGAATGGAGTAAGAGAGATCACCAGGTGACTGCTGGGTTGTAGGATAGGCAGTCTGCATTTTATTTTTGTAACATTGATAGTCTCTTTTTGAAGTTTTCCAAATGTTTATATATTTAATCTATTACCATTTAAGGTTTATATTCTATGGGACACTTTCAGCCCTCCTTTTGGGATAGTTTTCTGACTCTTGACCTTGTGAGTGTGGAAGTGACGAGGATACTTTTACTTAGTTGCTTATTAGACCAATCATCATCATAATCTATTTATATAGCGCTACTAATTCCGCAGCGCTGTACAGAGAACTCGCTCACATCAGTCCCTGCCCCATTGGAGCTTACAGTCTATATTCCCTAACATACACACACAGACAGACATTGACTAGGGTCAATTTGATAGCAGCCAATTAACCTACTAGTATGTTTTTGGAATACTTTGTTCATCTTCTGCCTCTGCATCTGAACCTGTGGGTGACCTGTATTTCGTTTTTTTGTATTGTGTATTCTAATATATTTAATTTTGTTGCTTATTACCATGTTCTGTTTGAGTATAGTTGCTTGTTGCTGATTTTAGGCGATATCATTATTATTGACGGTCTATTTGTCCGTCCCATTTCTATATACATGGCACTTAAACCGTTATCCTGCTACTCAGCGCTGAGCAACAAGATCACTACCCAGTTTCCGAGCTTAGGCATGTGGCTGGATTATTATTATTATTATTATTATTATTATTATCTTTTATGTATAAAGAGCCACAAAAGGTCTGCAGCTCCGCACATGACATGTATAATAGTATACAATACACAAACAGCAATGATCCATTGTACATTACATAAGACATGAAAAACAAAGTTAGACAAACACTAGGCATCTACTGATGAAACAAACACTACTCAGATAACTAATTCAAATCAGTTTATTTATGGGACAATGAGTGAGAGTCATGGTAATGTTGAACATGAATTTAGTCCTGGACTAAAGAAAACAAGGCTAAGGAAGCAGTCCCAGAGGTATAGAGGGTGATGGATTTGTAGGAGTGTCCTGTTCGTGGGAGCTGACATTGTAAGGGAAAGGCACACATAGGGTGGTGCAGTGGAGGTGGTAGACGAGGCAAAGGAGTTAGGAGGAAGGCTGATAGGCTTGAATACCGAAATGATCTTAAGGACACGCTTGAAGCCTTGTAGAGTAGAGGCTAACCGGATATTGTGTGGGAGATCTGTTCCACAGGAGGGGAGCAGCTCGGGAAAAGTTCTGGAGTTGGGAGTGGGAAGAGGTTAATCGGTGTGGTAGTGAGGCAGCGGTCGCTGGTAGAATGGAGAACGGTGGCAAAGAGTGTGGGTAGAGATGAGGTTGGAGAAGGGGGAGGAGGATTGGTTGGGAGCTTTATGGGTGAGGGGTTTAAATTTAATTCTGTAGGCCACGCAGAGCCATTGCTGCGCCTGGCATAGAGAGACAACAGAGAGAGAGCTACGGGAGTGAAAACTAAGGTAGGCAACAGCAGTAAATATAGACTTAATAGGAGAGAGTTGGGTAGACCAGAGAGAAGGAGGTTACAGTAATTAAGGTGAGAGATTACAAGGGAGTGAATAAGAGTATTGATGGCTTCCATGGTGAGCGAGTGCCGGTGTGACCAGATGGCTTACTTTGCTACCAGGTCTGTCGGGGAAAAGGGATGTTCTTACACTGTTTATCTGGGATGCTTTTTCACCAACCGTAGCTGACTGTTACTGACCACTAATACTGGTGTCACTACCACCAGACACTCGCCGACTTGTGAATGCCAACTGCGCATTAGTTGTAGGAGGATAAGACTGCCATCACCAGGCTCCTTCACTGGCACCTGGAACCGCTTACTTCTGGGTTCTGGTATAGCTGCTGCAGCACATCTTTGCTGTGGGCTGGCTGGTACTTTCTTACTGATTACCGTGGAATCAGGACTGCTGGGTAGCGGGCAGAGTGTTGACACAGAGACACTCGGTTCAACACAGGACAGCTGGGGAACGGATTAGAGTGTAAGCTCTTATCTGTTTGTCACAGGATACAGCAGGCAATAGGCGTCAGGCAGAATCTTCAAGCAGTGATGTTTTATTGCTAAAGGGTCCTTATAAGGACCATTAAACACTTGTTGAAGGTACTAAGGATCATCCAGAAGTACAGATGGTATACATTTGAAATACAAAACACAGCTTTTTATACTGTTTCTGACACGCACGTTGGCAGGGGGTAAACCAGCCCCCCTATCCATATCTGGCATCACAACATCTGATATATTACATTCAGTGTTTAGCATCAGGATGCAATATATTCTCTAAACTTGGATTTAACACACTTTAAACTTAAATTTAAACTGTAATTTCCCAAATTACTTGCTGGTGCATTATTCAGATAGTTTCCCTATCTTTTTAAGACACAGGATAGAAAGGTAACAAACCCTTGCTTTGTTTTCAGGCTAAAAAGATGTGTTGATCACTCTAAGATTAAAAGGCTAAATTAGCATGAGATTTCCTTCAGAAAGGTTACAAAACAACATGGCATACTGCCTCTGAAATCAGACCATTTCCAATACAAAAATTAGTACATTTGCAATGATATACATTGGCGCTAGAGCCACTAATTTAATTTTAAATAAATTTATGCAATAAGTTAATTCTAGGTGCGCCATTCACGGACAGATTTTGGTTATATTACTGAAGTGGAGGTGCCAGGTTTTGGAAAGGGACTGAACATAAGGTTTGATGGAGAGGGAGGGGTCATCTTCGACTCCTCCCTCTCTTTCAAACCTTACATTCAGTCCCCCTCCAAATCCTGTTGTCTCCACCTCTGTAATATAGCCAAGACCTGGCAGAGTTGAGAGACAAAAGAGGTTGGTGTCATTAACAGAAAACTAGGTGGGATGTGAGGAAGCCCTGGAGGGGGTGGGAGATGATTATTAACTGAGAGGCAGCAGGAGACACGATACATAAGGGGAGGGGTAAAGGTCAGGGGGGGAAGATAGGTTCTAGTGATAGCATACAGGTAGTACAGATGAATTACAAATGGATTTACAGTCCGATAATGTCCCAAACAATAATGATTGGATCATTGCCTGTTATTGGGTAAAAAATAACTTTGGGGGGAGGGGTGAGCACAACACACTCTGCCATATTTCATTATGGCAGAATCTTCATTATAAGCTATTACATATAAACATACTCAGTGGCCACTTTATTAGGTGTACCTGCTCAATCATGCAAATATCTAATCGGCCAATCATGTAGCAGGAACTCAATGTACAACAGCATGCAGACATGGTCAAGAGGTTCAGTTGTTGTTCACACCACACACCAGATGGGGGAAGAAGTTTGATCGTAGTGACTTTGACCGTGGAATAATGGTTGTTGGTACCAGCGGGATGGTTTGAGTAGCTCAGAAACTGATGATCTCTTGGGGTTTTCAGTCTCTTGAGTTTATAGAGAATTGTGCACAAAACAAAACCATCCAGTGAGAAGCTGTTCTTGTTAATGAGAGAGGTCGGAGGAGAATGGCCAGACTGGTTCAACAAGAAGGTTATAACCAGTGGTTAAAGTGGCGGTATGGAAAATGTAGGTGAATGGAATTTGATAGTTTTACAATCCAGAGCAGAGAAGAGGCGATATGGCATTGTACACTGGCCCACTGCCGAAAAGCATCTCTGAACGCACACAGAATCTTGATGTGGATGATCTGCAGCAGCAGATGACCAAACCAGGTTACACTCTTGTCCACTAAGTACAATAAACTAATATTACAGTGGGAGCGTGCTCGCCAAAACTGAACAGATGAAAAATGTCTCGTGGTTTGGTGAATCCTAATTTTTGCTTTGACATGCAGATGGTAGGGTGAGAGTTTGGTGTAATAAACATGAATCCATGGATCCATCTGTTTTTGTATCAACGGTGCATGCAGTTGTCGATGGTGTAATGGAATGTTTCCTTGGCACACATTTGGCCCCTTAATACCAATTGAGCATTGTTTAAATGCAACAGCCTACCTGCATATGGTCAGCCACTTTATGGCCACGGTCTACCCATCTTCTAATGACTACTTCCAACAGGATAACACACCAAGTCACAAAGCACGCGTCATCTCAAGCTGGTTCCACAGACATGACAATGAGTTTAGTGTACTCCAATGGCCTCCACAGTCACAATTCTTTATTCTGGGATCAAAGAGGTGTCCTACTCAATACTGGAAAGATGTTCCTAATAAAGTTGCCACTGATACATTGTAGTGTGTTAGTGCTCATCTAATGTTAAAGGGAGCTGAAATGTTCCAAAATATTGTTCTTATTTGCAAATGCAAATTTTTAGGTTTCTCCAGTTTTGTGCAATACATCTCCTAATGTTAAATTATTTGTAACCGCTTGTACTAACTTCTGTTACATTTTAAACATATTGGGCCTGATTCATTAAGGAAAGTAAGGCAAAAAAAATGTGTAGGTTTTCTTCTGGACAAAACCATGTTACAATACAAGGTGTGCAAATTCGTTTTTTATTTTGCACATAAGATAAATACTGGCTGTTTTTTCATGTAGGACAGAAATACTTGATACATAGCTTTATTTTTACACTGACATTTAAAGTTGATCTAGGACATGCCATACTCCAATTATAAATCTGTCCTCACATTTTAAATTTACCTCCCCTCCAATACATCATGGTTTTGCCAAAGTGCAACGGTTTTTTTTTTTTTTTTTGCTTTCCTCTCCTTAATGAATCAGACCCATTGTGTTCTGTAAAATAGCTTAAAGAATATATCCACCTTTATTTTTACCCTTAAATAATATGACCTATATCAACATAATACACATTGTGGCTTGCCAGCTGCTGTAGGACTACAAGTCTCAGCAGTACCTGCCAGCCTCTTACAGACTTAATTTACAGTTACTTGCTGACTGTAGGCGATTGTTGGGCTCAGCTCATGTTTGAGTGACACTTCATGCACAATCCATGGCCTGGTGATATAGAGGCAGCATTTCACCAGGTTGCTGAAGTTTAGTATTGTTCTATTGATATGTGTGGTGGATATTACATATTACATAAATGCTTAAAGCTGTAGTTCTGCTCCCATTTATGTTAATATTGCAAACAATCCTGGATTAAAAGAAAAATAACAAAGTTTCCTCCTGAGACGCGTTTCACCCGGAGGCAGCTTGTAACTAGCGCTTGAAATCCTGAATAGTTCTTCCTGTTTGAGCCTGTATTATGTATTCCCCTGGGATGGCGTCCTCTGTACATCTCCCCAGCCTGGCCGGTGCTATAGCGTCAGGGGAGCTGTGGTTTATGGAAGAAAGGGCTGAGCTGTTCACGTGCTGATTGCACTATTTTACCCGCTGTCTCCTTGCTGAGCGGAGGCACAGACCGGGGACTTTGTGGTTTGTGTTTATGTTATTGTACAATAGGCGTTCTCTAATGAAATTAATCTCTTATTAAATGTTCTGTCTTAATGTTTACCATGGTCAAGATACTTTTGTTTTCAGTGTCGATATCACAGTTTGTTTTTCCTAACTAAGGGGATCTTTAACCCCAGAGAATTGCCTCCATAGATGTACATTATTTCCAGACTGAATCATTTACTGTGTTTATTGATTGAAAACCATTTAGTACATTGGGTCCCATTTGCTCCCTTTCTAAGTCAACTAGGAAAATGCCTATTTGGTGCTTTTATATAAAATCAAACACTCTTGATATCATGTTACATATATTTCTGTATACTGTACCATGTTATGGTCCTTGTTTGTTCTTGTGTAAACCTTCCTAAAAGGGTGCTATTAATAAAATGATGTCTGTTATTTGTATGTGTTCTCCTAATGTTAAAGAAGATTTTTAGGGTGCAGTGAAACATCCGTCCCGAATTAGTAGAACCAGATGGATATTATGAAACCTCTAGTTTGGAGGTACGCTCCCTTACTGACACAGTACCCTCCCTTACTGGTCTGTCCGCTGGCTGCTCCACCCGCCGCCTGGTCTGTCCGCTGGCTGCTCCACCCGCCGCCTGGTCTGTCCGCTGGCTGCTCCACCCGCCGCCTGGTCTGTCCGCTGGCTGCTCCACCCGCCGCCTGGTCTGTCCGCTGGCTGCTCCACCCGCCGCCTGGTCTGTCCGCTGGCTGCTCCACCCGCCGCCTGGTCTGTCCGCTGGCTGCTCCACCCGCCGCCTGGTCTGTCCGCTGGCTGCTCCACCCGCCGCCTGGTCTGTCCGCTGGCTGCTCCACCGGCCGCCTGGTCTGTCCGCTGGCTGCTCCACCCGCCGCCTGGTCTGTCCGCTGGCTGCTCCACCCGCCGCCGCCTGGTCTGTCCGCTGGCTGCTCCACCCGCCGCCGCCTGGTCTGTCCGCTGGCTGCTCCACCCGCCGCCTGGTCTGTCCGCTCCACCTGCCTAATCTAAGGCATTCACAATCTCGTGCACAGTCCACTAAGCTCCACCTGCTTGTGTGCGTCTGGCAAAGGGACGTGTGGTTAACGATGACATTTGTGCTATAGGGAGGACAATAACATTTTGTACAATATGGCAGCCAGTGAGATCATTTGTCTCTGCACAATGGATTTTGTGCAGTGTGACTGACAATGGGATCTCTGGAATATTACTGGCAATTACATATAACCCTGAAATAAATACACTATAATATGCCCAAAATCATCCACAAGGATAGAAGCTTGTACTTAACTGGTTCACATGTACAAATGGTCTCATCCTTTTACTGTTTTTAAGGGGTATTTCTTTCCAACAAGGAGTCTGGAATATATTGTATACACACAGACATATATGATTATTTTGTAGTACATTAGTGGCTACTGAAAAGTTATTCAGCAGAGCAGAGAGGTCGATTTGAGAGATATTTTGAGATAAGTGATTATTTAAAAAAAAAAGTTCATAAATGGTTGATTTATTCTTGCAAGACTTTAGTCTCATAAATAGTCTATGATTTAGGGTTGTTTTTAAAAATGTGTTTTAGGTATACATTATAACGTATTATCTGGGAATCCGCAAGTCCAAACATTCTAGATCAGGCCTAACCAACCTGTGGCTCTCCATTTACATAGATATACGCATGAGGATGATTTTTAGAAGTGCCTGAGTTTTGTCGTAGACGCCTGTACAGGTATAAATGTCGAGTCCACCATTTCTCCTGATACGATCGTTAATGATTTTACCAGCAACTGGAAGTCCCGATCAGCAGCCGATTCGTGTGTACACACTATACACATCTTACATCTGTCATAACCATCGGCTGAATAGATGGTGACTCTGTAAACGCTATAGAAATCTACCTACACTGCTGGTCGTCCGTGCGTACACACTGCAGGATTTACCCAACATCGTTCCATTATTTATATAGATTTTTATTCCGGTTATAAAATCAAATCAAATGATACGATGAGCTTTGGAATGATAAAACATGCTCGTGGGAGTGTACACACTAATGTGATATCGGACCTAACAGCCGTTTATTGTGTGCTTGGTATGATAATTGAGTAAAAAACCTGTGCTGTGTACCCAGCATTACTGTGATCACTGGACGATAGAGAGACAGAGCTCTGCCCAATGAGTGATAAACTTAGTTATTGTGCTTTCCAGATCTTGTCCCAGGCACAAAGAAGGGATTATTTTACCTTTAGGGTATTTATTGGTTGGATTTAGAGCCGTAGAGGATTGACAGTCCCCGGTATAGTGGTCACTTTGAGGACAGAACTGTCAATAGTGAACATTCTTACGCCAGACTCTGGACAGACCGAAAACACAGCCTGCTGCTTACAGGGCCATCCAGCATTTGAGTCGGTAGGATGAGCGCTGACAGCGCAGTTCTCATGGTGATCAGTGAATCATTGACTTGAGGACCAGCTTTGTAGCTCACAGTGCTAAATAACTTTATCCGTCCAGAGCTACATAGCGCTTCACTGAAGAGTTATTATGGCCAGACCGTCATACGCTGTTGTGAGCTGCCCTAAAATATGATCCTTTTATGTCCGACAGGTTGTATTTTGGAGAATCCCTTTAAACTCGTATGACTATATAGATATATTTGAATCCAAACGAACCCCCAGCATCTTGTGAAATTGATATCAAATTTACATTACAACATTGGGCCTTTTACCTCTTTCAAGTCTGTTCTATTTCATGATGACCTATACAGTATTGTAATGTATTCTATCAGTGTGTTTATCTCTACAGAGCCTGGGACCAGCATCCTACTATGGGGTTCTCTTTTCTAATCACATCTTCCTGCTTTGATAATGGCTATTCTGTAACTCCCGGCTGTCCATACAGTTAATGGAATATCCCCGGCTTTTAGCAAAAGAGCTCTGAGCTGTACAATAATTGTACAGTAATAAATACTTATAATAATTGTTACATATGAACATCATAGGCCTTAAAAACAAAGTTTGAAATCCCCTTAGATTGTACGCTCCTCTGAGCAGGGCCATCTCTCCTCCTGTTTCCACCACTTCTAACTCTGCTCTCCAGCTGCTTTGCCCTCCTCCTCGAGGGTCCTCCACCCCATGTCCACTCTCGCTCCCTCCTCCCCCCTGGGGGTCTCCCTGTCTTCCGCGCCCTCCTTCTTGGGCCCCGTCGTTTGCGGATCCTCCCTCCCCTTTCCCCGCCCTCTCTAGCTGTGCATTGAGCTTACTGAGTTACTGTGCTTACTGTTTACTGTACTGTGCTGTCTCCCATTGTATTGTAATTTGTTTGTCCCTGTACGGCGCTGCGGATGCCTTGTGGCGCCTTATAAATAAAAATTAATAATAATACATGAAATGCACACATGCATTTGACATGTTTTGTGAGTATTTTATTGGTGGTTGAACACTCTTCCATCGATTTGATTTACATAATGCTTCTGCAAATGAAGCGCATTTAATATCTTTATCTGGGTACAGTCTGCAGCCAGTGCCCGAGGCTGGTTCAGATATCGGTGCAGTGTGTGCTCTGTGGTTTCACTGCTAGGAGCACTGGCACAGTACGCTGAATACAGCCATCGGGATCATTGATATAAATGTCATTACACCTCTTGTTCTCATTGCACCGCGCTAGGAGCACTCACATCGTCCAGTGCAGGATACAGATTGTTTTTCACCCTGACTGACAGGGCTAAGGGGCAACTGCCCCAAACCTAGTTGTATGCAGATGAGCAAAGTAGGTGCTTCGTACAGGCAGTCTAGAAAACTAATTCTGTCGTAAAAAAGATTAATGGGTTTTGGTCTCTTAAAATTTCACATTTCATTCATTGCATATTTCACAAGCATGTTTATAATAACATGTAATATTTGTGTTTACCTCTGTTTGTTCTAGAGATCACTCATCCCAAGTTACACGTTCTACTTTAATCAATCAACGCGTGAGGGTATGTGGAGGCACTGCTCTCTTTTTTTATAGTTCAATCTTTTCTCCCCCCACCAGCATCGCACACATGCAGCTCGACCTTTGATCCGTCATGTTAGAGGCCAGTGTTTAACCGTTTTATTTGGCGGTCTGGTTTTAATGATGGCACGGTGGTTAGCATTGCTAGCTCACAGAGCAGGTGTCATGTGTTTGATTCCAACCAGGGCTGTATCTGTGTGGAGTTTGTATGTTCTCACGTGTTTCTGTGGGTTTCCCCAGGGTGCTCTGGTTTTCTTCCACACTCCAAAAACCATACTGGTTGGTTAATTTGCTTTAATTATGTTTTGGACTGATAGCACTGTGAAAATCTGACTCTTCTTTTTTTTTTTTTTTTCCTCCCTACTTTATTTTTAAGCCTCAAGTTTTGTGAGGGTAGACCCTCGTTTTCTCCATAGTAAGGCTTCAGCCATATTAAAAGTGGCGCTCACTGCTATAGGGGGTTGGCGCGCTATTATTTTTCCTGCTATGAAGGTCATTTTAACCTTTTAGCAGAGACGTTTAAAATTAACGCTCCTTCCTCCTACCTATTTCCTTGGAGATGATGTAAAACATGGCTGGATTCACTCTTCCAAAGCCTTTCCGTAACTTTCCTCAGACTAAATTCATAAACGTGGTGCGACTACGTAAGAGTAACATAAATATACAGTTCTTCCTAAAACATGAGGATTCCCATGAGTGTGTGGGCATACTGTACAGCTGCCCCATACGGGGCACTTCTGCCACTAGTAACACTTAACTGCAGGTTTGAAAAAGTGGAGATGTTGCCTATGGCAACCAATCAGATTCTAGCTATTTATTTAGTACATTCTACAAAATGACAGCTAGAAGCTGATTGGTTGCTATGGGCAACATCTCCACTTTTTCAAACCCGCAGTTTAGTAAATATACCCCTTGGTGTCTAATTTCATCACACACATAGGTGGCAGTTTGGATGATATCCCGACATTTGACTTTGGCGTGACATAGGCGATGACAAGAGCAGTCATCTTCTGTCTGTAAATATGCCTGATATTGAAAGGAATCATTTTGATCAAATCATTGTATATTGCGGTTGGTTTTCGGCTGAGGTATCACAGCACGTGTGTCCAGCATACAGTTTCATTGAGAGCTGTGCTCGTTTGTTATCTTGCATTCTATGGCTGTGCTCCTGTATGTGCCATGAAGTGGTTGTCTATTTTCTTTTGTAGAGGGATTGATGTGTACGCTCTGCAGTATACGGTGCTATAAGCAGACAGTTCAGTAATTTAGCTTGTTGTTGTCCTGACGCACATTTCTTTAGGGCTGCTATATTTATATAAACACCACTATTTTGTTTTCTATATTAGTTTCAGCACTCTTCAGTCCTTTGCTTTACATTGTTGTATCTTCCGTGGTCTTACATTGTTGAACATACACACCGATTGGTAAGTGTAAATGTGACCTGAGCTGTGAGGTTTTATTTATAACCTGTACATGTGGTAGTTTCATGAAGATTTGGAACTGCAATGACCTAAAACTCGGCAGCATTACTATATCATAGATACACCTCCTGACACTGCACCCCAATGATTGTCAGGGAATAACCTATTATGTGTATGTCAGATTATGGTTACCATGTCTATTGGGAAACTAGAAGGACTAAATCCTGCATGTGGACATCCCCATTGCTACTACTTAGTCCTCTTCTCCTAGGTGAGGGGCCAGGTCTGATACCTTCTGTCTGCTGAACTAATGTGTGTCTGGGCCTGCAAGACCATCTCCCAGTGCAAATGCTCAGTGTCTGCACTCCAGCAGACTCCTCCTTCTCTATCTGTAGAACCATGCTGTCTGCTGTATGAAGACTATATAGACTGCTAGAATCCAGCCTGAGCACCCTGCCCTCCAGCAGACTCCTCCTTCTCTATCTGTAGAACCATGCTGTCTGCTGTATGAAGACTATATAGACTACTAGAATCCAGCCTGAGCCCCCTGTCCTTCAGCAGACTCCTTGTCTATCTGTAGAACCATGCTGTCTGCTGTATGAAGACTATATAGACTACTAGAATCCAGCCTGAGCACCCTGCCCTCCAGCAGACTCCTTGTCTATCTGTAGAACCATGCTGTCTGCTGTATGAAGACTATATAGACTGCTAGAATCCAGTCTGAGCTCCCTGCCCTCCAGCAGACCCATTCTCTATCTGTAGAACCATGCTGTCTGCTGTATGAAGACTATATAGACTGCTAGAATCCAGCCTGAGCTCCCTGCCCTCCAGCAGACTCCTTGTCTATCTGTAGAACCATGCTGACTGCTGTATGAAGACTATATAGACTGCTAGAATCCAGCCTGAGCCCCCTGTCCTTCAGCAGACTCCTTGTCTATCTGTAGAACCATGCTGACTGCTGTATGAAGACTATATAGACTGCTAGAATCCAGCCTGAGCTCCCTGCCCTCCAGCAGACTCATTCTCTATCTGTAGAACCATGCTGTCTGCTGTATGAAGACTATATAGACTGCTAGAATCCAGCCTGAGCACCCTGCCCTCCAGCAGACTCCTCATTCTCTATCTGTAGAACCATGCTGTCTGCTGTATGAAGACTATATAGACTGCTCACAGATCACAGCTTGCATCATTTGCACTGAACCACAGCAACCAATCAGCAGTTAGCTTTTATCTGTCTATGGCTAGTTAGATGATGCCCACAACTGTCTGGTTACTGTGACAGATTTTACCCCTGCATACATTGTAGGTGAAAGGGCCCTGGTGACTGCAATGGAGTAAGGCTGATAACCATTGGTATAAGCCTGGGGTCTCCCTGCCAAGATAGCATGGACAATAGAGACACCTCAAAATTACTAAGTCCTATACTGAGCTGATTTTTTTACCATTGGTTCTAAAGATGCTTTTTAGAAATCTCCAGCTTTGTAATGCTAAGCAGGTATTATATCTGATTATACCACTGGGGGCGCTGTTCCCTTATAGTCTATGGATATTATATTCTACCTTATTATCCAATATTTATATAGTGCCAAGTGTATATTGCAGTGTAAACAGATAAACTGAAGATAAAATTTCTAAATTAATAATTTATGTAATCATCCTCTTGCACATACTTGGTATTTTCATTTCTTAATAGACTTCTAGCTTTCACCATCTCCTAGCACCCAGAAACTTCTGCTTTATCTGCTGCTTCTTGTCTCTTGTTCCTTTGCAATACGTTGCGTTCATCATTCTTCTCTGCCCCCTGCTGCTGCTCTTCACTGATCAGCTGCATTTTCTAATGTCTCTTATACCTGAAACCTCAATATGCCCCAGACAGCAAACCCCTTATTAATACTTAGTCTGGAGAAAGAGCAGTTGATGTGGAATCTTAAAAATGCAGCCTGATGGCCTTTGCAGGTGCCATTCTGTGTGTCCAGGCTCTGCTCCAGGTACAGTCGGTTAACGTTAAATTTAACAAGCTGAGGGTTTGAAAAAGTGGAGATGTTGCCTATAGCAACTAGTCACATTCTAGTTGTCATTTTGTAGATTGTACTAAATAAATAACTGGAATCTGATTGTTTGCTATATTCAACATGTGCACTTTTTCAAACCTGCAGCTTGATAAATTTACCCCCAAGTCTCCTAACTTACAAAGAAAGTTGTCCAGGCTTGCGTAAACTGGTGAACTGAATCCCCCAAAATAAACATACTTGTAAACTCCATAGAGGTAATGGGTAATATATATATATCTTTCTTTACACTTTCTGCAATCTTCATCTTTTGCCTGCTGGGAGCTATCAGGATTTTTCAAGGTGGGAGCAACAGAGGAATTCTCTGGTAGCAAAGTCTTAGCCATTTTCTGCTATTTTGTTTATCTTCAACCTGTTTACAGATCACATTGTCAATAAATAAAAACAGGGCAGTTACCTAAATATTATCTTTACTGGTAAAGTACACAGAGGAGATAAATAGATAATAAAATTGTAAGTTCATGGTGGAAGATACTAGACTGAAATCTTGTTCTCATTTTTTTTTTGCCTTTTCACACTACACCCCCACCCCCATGTAACAGGAATGTAAACACAACATGTGTTGTTTTAAAATAGTTAGATATGAAGAATATTATTTTAAACAATACATTTTTTAAGGATATTTACATTTAGTTTTATTGTTACAACAGGTAGCCTAAATTTATCTATCATACAGTAAAGTAATATAGTGAGTTTGGTGCACATGTGCAAATGCAGTAATATATTGCATTCTAGGAAGTAAAATTTATTCGGAACATGCTGATATTTATCACCATCTGCTGGTTGGTAAAGGTATTGCTTGTAATGCATTGATTGACATTGCAAAACATTTTCTGTAATGACTCATTCACACACATGTGCATAAAAGCGAACAACTTTAGCCATGTTTTCCATGCGCTTTTGATGTTTTGTGCTTTTAATAATACAATCTATCTTGCTGGTAGCGCACCTTAACTCATGTTAATTGTTGTGACGTTCTAATATGTTATGGGCAGCGTTATCCTTTTTGAAGGCAATGGTGGAAACTAAGTCATGAGAAACCATTCATTGTAGCTGTAATGAGGTTTCCAGGATCTGGCGGCTTAAAAGTGTATTAATAGCAGATGGGTACGGACAAGCCCTAAAGGCATGACTTTTATTGTCCCATTCACATGGTGGTTCTGGATTTTAGACACATTGCATTCTTCAAAACTGGGTACATCCACCCATCCCCTTGTGCCTTTAGCACAGTAATAAAGATCTTTTGTTTCTGTATAAAATGATCAAGTCTGAAGCTAGCTAATTATACAACTAACCCTAGAGCAGCGATGGACAACAGGCGACCCACCGAGCCTTCCCTTGTGGCGCCCCAACCGTTACCTCTGCACAGTGCAGGGAGGTCACAGGGCATACCTAGAGGAGGAGGTGGTGGAGGAAGTGCCATGTGCTCTCTATCGTTCCTCTGTGCAGTGTAGGGAGGTCACGCGGCATACCTGGAAGAGGTGGAGGAAGTGCCCTGTGGTCTCCATCGTTCCTCTGTGCAGTGTAGGGAGGTCACGCGGCATACCTGGAAGAGGTGGAGGAAGTGCCCTGTGGTCTCCATCGTTCCTCTGTGCAGCCCCTTTTGAAGACTGGAGGTCAGCTTGCTCATGTTACCCATCACTGCCCTAGAGAGTCTAGACTTGTGATTGATTTAGCAACGGTGTGATATTGGTAATAGGCAAAGATTCACTCCATTAAAGGGCTCTGTCTTCAAACATTATAGTTGCTTTAATGCACCTAGCACAGGGCAATTTATTATGATAGACATGGGTTTGTGTTACCCCCCAGAAGGTTCATGGGCCTGTGTCTACTACCTGTTTGCCTGCATTCTGCCATATTTTTTGTTTTGGCCACACTCCCAATTATGTCACATATCCAAAGCTCTTGTCCAGTATGCGAGTGATCACATCAGTAAGATTGACAGGAGAGCTGCTCTCCAGGTAGACCTACCAGGTTCATCAAATAAACTAGTCCAGTAATAGCAATATATTATACAGTACAAAGGGAACTTAAAAACATACAGGGTTAAAGTCTATTTAATTCTATCAGGGTGTGCTCTGTTGTCTGTGTAATCTGTTGCTATGATTTGTTTTTATTTGTGAATAAATCCCAGATTGTAATCTGAGAGCACATTCATTTTTACTTGTTTCTGTTTCTTTAGGTACCCATCCAAGATAGAGAAGATAGATTATGAAGAGGGAAAAATGTTAGTCCACTTTGAACGCTGGAGCAGTCGGTACGATGAATGGATTAATTGGGATAGTAGCCGGATCCGTCCTCTGGAGAGACCTGCGTTGAGGAAAGAAGGATTAAGAGACGACGAGGAGAACTTTGTATGTTTTAGAATCTGTAATGAAACTAAACATTCTAATCACATGTTAATGGTAACGTTCTTCCCTGCTAAGTGATGTTGGTGAACTTGCCTGCCCTCTGCTGGCAGAAAAACGATACTGCATACATTACATTTTTACTGAATTTCCCCTTCCTGTTTAAAGAGCGACTATAGCCACTAGTTAAAATTAATATATAACTAAGGCTGTTTATTACTGAGCATGATAATGTATCAAAAACAAATAAATCTTCGGCACGGGAAAAGACCCTGCATTTAAACTATTCTATAAGATTAATGTTTAATTATATTCCAGGGAGCAGCCTCTGTAACAAGTATATTTTTATCACACAAACAGAAGAAAGAGAACAAGAATATTCTCCCATCAGGAGAACTCATTGGGGGGACATTCAGTTCGGCGCAAGGTGCCAATGAAAATCGCCTCGATGTTCAGATGTGCGTATTTCCGCCTACTACGGTAAGAAACATCCACTCATTTTTTTCTGCGCACCTATTTGCGACGCGGGGGAAATGAGCCGGGAATTTATTCAGAACATTGAGGCGACTTTCGGAGCTGTCTGCGGAAACATCGTGTTTCCGCAGACAGCTCCGAAAGTCACATTGAGCTGAATTGAATCTCCTTCTTAGTACAAGGAAATCAGTGACCACATAATTATATTTCCGTATTAAAATCTAACCTTTATTATTCCAAGAAATGAAATTGTGTACCCTTGTGAATTCTAAAAAAATATATAGTGTGATGAGCTAGAAATTGGAGTAGAAGTTGAAACACTTTAAAATTAAAATAGGCTTCCTTATTCTGGTAATAATTTGATATAATGTAATGATTCTCTCATGTAATTCTCTTGATTTTCTCATATTAAATACTGCAAAATGCATATTGCATTTGAAGCAACATCTCATATATATATATATATATATATATATATATATATATATATATATATATATATATATATATATATATATATATATGGTTCAGTGACGTATTGTTATCCCTATGCAAAGATACAATGTATCGGAGGTTGTCAGAATATGGAACCTTTGCTAAAAGAATCAATGTTTTCTCAAGTCTATTTAAAATTCTTGAGGCTCATATCAGAATTTTTGCAATAATGCACAAATTCTGGTTAAATATAACTAATCATTTATAGGGCTGGTAATATATGCATCATTTTCTAGAGATATAGGGCCTGAGTCATTAAGGAAAGTAAGGCAAAAAAAGAAGTAAATGGTCTCTGGGACAAACCATGTTGCAATGCAAGGGGTGCAAATTAGTTTATTATTTTGCACATAAGTTAATTAGTGGCTGTTTTTTCATGTAACACACATACTTGATAGCTTTGTTTTTACACTGACATTTAAAGTTGATCTAGGATATGCCGTATCCAACTATAAATCTGTCCCCACATTTTACCTCCCCCTCCAATGAAACATGGTTTTGCCCAGGTGCAAAGTTACTCCTTTTTTATGCTTTACTCTCCTTAATGACACATACTGTATATAGCCCATACTGTATATATCAAATGATAAATTGTATTCCGTATTTTAAATTGTAGTCTGCACTGTAATCTGCAGAAACAATATATTTAGGTTCGGGTTATACAATATGCCTAGCTATGTTGTTCCATCAAAATCTCTTTAATGTAGACCCAGTTTGCTCTCAATAGTATGTGAAATGCACAAGTCAACTTGGTTATATAAATATGTTCACTATTCTCTAGTTTAATTGATGGCTCCACACATACTCGCACTCAAACACACTCATTTATTAGGTATCTAATCAGATGCATATCATTGTCTGCTGCCGATCCACCAAGGTATCAGACTGACAAGTCAGGGTGTTAATCGACGTACGTTTCGTAATAGTAGAGCTTTGTTAATATGTGATATATATCATACTATAAATTATATCCTGCGTCCGCACTAACAGACCTTTGTCGAAGCCCATTAACCGATTTGGAGCATAAAGTCAGGGTATATCTGTGTATTTTACCTTCATGGCTCTTCTCCAAGCGGTTTTATGTAAAAAGATGCATATGACACAGTTGTAGAGCTGTCCCTTGGTGCAGATTGTAACGATGTGTCCTCTGGAAAGTGGCTGTATTACATTATGGACCAGCTGCACAGTATAGTACCTCTCTTCCTGTGTATTAGATGCAATTGTCACTGCTTATTATTGGTATTATTGTTCTATGGGATTAATAATATTTACTAAAGAGGAATATACAACATTGTCAGAAATTAGAATTAACCAAGTTCGATAAGAAGACCATGATTGCCGTTTTCTGTGGTCTGGCTAGAGACTGTGTCATTTGTAACCAGATTAAATTCACCTGCCTGGCAGCATGCGGTTCCAGGAAATTATTGTAAAATAATAACACGATAATAATAATAATAATAATAAAAATATCATAAAATGTTGCAAATATGCCAACACGACACTGAAAATAAAACACAGCATGGGTTACACAGATTGAGACATAATCTTCATTAGATGATTTGAACGTTCCTATATGATGTGTGTTTCCTGGGTAATTGAACCTGCTCGGGTGACATCACTTGCAGATGTTTTGTGATTTCGGCACTTCTGCAGTAATCCCTTCCTCTCGCCCCATTATTCAGTATGGAAGGGCAGGCTGCTTTGTGAATATGTCAATATATTTTTGATAATGATTTCAGATTTGAAAATGACCTTTAATCATATTTAAATGTCTCTGAAATAAAAGAACAGCCTAAATGTATTTATTTATTTGTTTAACTAGAATTGGTGGCTCTTTTAAAGTCACAATCCTGCTCCCCCCTACATTGCTTAAAAAAAGGGGGCACCTTTGTTTGAAAGACGGGAATCTCCTCTTTCAAACTAGAGTGCCCCAGTTTACTACTTGTCTGGTTATCAATCGTGATAAAACCCCCACAATATTTACATAACTACAAGGGGGCAGCTCTTTTAGATCCAAATTTCCCCCCACCCACCCATTTGCAAAATATGCAGGGCCACCCCATATTTAAAAAAGTGGAGCCTCCTTTACGAAACTAGGGAGCCCCTTTTTATGTATTGTTTGTTGATAAATCCTGGTCACCAAAGAAGCACATTTGTGTAGACAACAGTAGTAGCCCCATATTTGTACTTCTGGTACCATTCATGGTGGTAAACCAGCAACAGATCTTTTGCCAACTTCAGTTTAAGAAACGCAAATATATTTCCTCCTGGAAACTATTGTACATCCCAGGCTGGGATAGAAAGGTAATTGACCCCTCATTTAGGTCGTTTAGTTTCTTAAATGGAATCCTTTCTACCGTACATTTAATTGTAAACTGTTAACCATTATCCATTTTGTAGGATTTCAAGGAAGGAGAAGAGGTCCTCGCTCGTTGGACTGATTGTCGCTATTATCCTGCCCGGATTGAGACCATAAACAAGGAAGGTTTGTAGTATGATGCGTCTATATATAATTACAAGTTAACCTGTGCATGATACTCAAGGATACTCAAATCAAGCTACTTAAGGTGTTAAAAAGGTTCTTGTCATGCATTTGGGCCTTGCCCAGGCCTCCTCAGGGGAAGAGCGTTACTTACCGACACAAGCACCCTTTTTTAACGTGGTTTTGTCCACATGTCACCACCTCATAATTTTTCTCCATCACCTCATCCTTTATCTTCATCGCCACATCCTTCATCAAGCTACTTAAGGTGTTAAAAACTCCCCACTGTCACCCCCGGCAACCACCAGCCACAACCAACTGTCAATTCTCCTTCAAGAAATATGTAGGTCAGTGTATAACTCTGCCCAGCAGGTGGCGCTGCAGCTTGGTTTTTTTTTTTTCCCACACACGCCACTAGGCATTTATATAGTAGATAAGCATATTATGTCACATCAGGAATAGTACATGTCATATATTAATACACTGAAACATATACAGTATGTTCAATGTATAACTCCATTCAAAAGATTCATTTTGCATTAAACCCATCTACTCCCAACTACCAGAACGGTGGGGGAGGGGCGGCCATATGGGAAGTGGACTCTTACCTGGCGGTAGTGTCTCTGTGCTTCTGACCCTTGTTTATGTTCATCTGTCCTAGTTTCCTCTAGTTCGTGGATGTTATTGGTTATAACAAACCCCTTCTTATGTCCTCAGTATATATTGGGACTTTCCAGGGAATTCTACCCCCAAAGAAAGTTATTTCTATCTATTTTCACCTTGACAGCTGAGTGTTCAGCTGTTGACTTTTTGTCTTTTCTCTTTCTCAGGTCTTTCTTTTTCCATAGTATATATAGATCTAAGCTATGGCTCTGGATGTCCGTGAACTAGCCATGTTTTCAGTACCTCTCCTGTTTAGTGGATGTTGCTCAGTAAAATGGCAGAGTTACATATTAACTTGTTTTATCTTAGTAACAGTATTTGTCTAGGATCAGGGCTTCTTTTTGTATTCATTCTTCATCTCCTACTCGTCTTAGATGCCCAGTATATCAGCCAATCGGATTATTAGATTGTTCACAGCAGCACATTATATATCAGGGGTTGGGGGTTGTGATCTTATGGGAGACTGTGAACTTTTCATTTGTGTGATTTATGTTAGTGAGAACTGGGTTGCATGTGAAAGATGCATAATCATGGTGGGGCGAGGGGTAGCCACAGACTGAGAGTTATATAGTGGAAGGAGCAGGGTCCTCAGCAGCACAGAGTATATCAGGAGATGAGTAATGTGTTAGTGAGGACAGGGCTGCATGTGACAGGGGCAATTACATGATGTGAGGAGGGGAATGGAGGCAGCAGGAAGCCACAGACTGAGAGTTATATAGTGGAAGGAGCAGGGTCCTCAGCAGCACAGAGTATATCAGGAGATGAGTAATGTGCTAGTGAGGACAGGGCTGCATGTGACAGGGGCAGTGACATGATGTGAGGAGGAGAATGGAGGCAGCAGGAAGCCACAGACAGAGTTATACAGTGGAAGGAGCAGGGTCCTCCAGCAGCACAGAGTATATCAGGAGATATATGATGTGTTACTGAGGACTGGGCTGCATGTGACAGGGGCAGTGACATGATGTGAGGAGGGGAAAGGAGGCAGAAGGAAGCCACAGACCGAGAGTTATATAGGGTTCCCTAGCAGAGTAGTGATAGGAGGCTGCTACAAATCTTATGTGGGAAGTTTGGGGTGTAAATTGCACCTTTTATATAAAACTAAGATCATACATCCAATGTTTTTCAGTTTTAAGAGCCGTGGTTACTGATGTACTGTGTTTTATATTTGTCTGTGTAAGTGTGTATTTTTTTCCTACTTGTAAGATGCAGAATTAGTGGCGCTATATAAATAAATAATGATGATGGTTCAGAATTGCTTGGTCCGTGTCTGTTACTGGAGCACAGCGCCACCTTCTGTTACTCTGAAGTATTGCATTGTCTGCCTTTCATCTTCTAGTGTAATCACACAATAAAACGTTCGATACTTGAGACGACTCCAGCGTCATTGAGAACATAAATAAAATGTGAGATTGTAGTGTGGATTTTCTTCATTCTAGTTAGGAAGCTTTTATCTTAAAACTGTCAAGATCCTCACCGGGCTGCAAATCCTATAGATTTTTCAGTGATAGATAACATGCATTCATATTAAAAGGTTCAGCTTTAGAACATTTTTATGGTACAAAATTAGGGACTCGTAATGGGGTGTCAAACTGCAGCAACGATGGTTGTAAAGACCCAATTGTGACAGACTTAGTGGTGTGATGCAACGTTTTTATAATGTTTGTTCAGGTGTGGTATCAGTAATGGAACAAAGCCAATATTTGATATTAATATAAAGCACAGGTGGTGTATTACTGAGCTGAGTAAGATATCTGGAGTAGTAATATATATAAAATTGTCCACCGTGCGCTCTCTCGCCTCTGGAGGTTGCACTGGTGGCTTCTACAGCTCAGCTTTTGCTCAGCGGAAATGAACTGTATGGATTGGTTGATTCAGACACAGGGGCGGGGCCAGTGATGTCACAGTAACGCATATGACTGTATTATCAGCTTTATGTCCTGTATCGGATCCCATCAGGATTCTGGGGGGGGGGCTTACAGCTGCCTGTAAGGGGGCAGAGAATTAATAATTGTGTGGAATGTCAAGTCAACAATGAACCTTCATAATAAATGTAATTGTTCTGGTTTAGTGGTCCTTTAGACTTGGTTTACTTAATATAATGGATGATATAGTGATATTTTTTTAAAAAATAAGTGATATAAGTTTTTACCATTTATCTATTATTTTATATGTTATTGCATAGTCAATTAGGTGTTGTGTTTCTAAATGTCAGCTGTTTCTTAATGTCACAATACTTATGATACGCTACTATCTAACGTTTTATCCATATTTGCCCTTTTGTCGTTTTTCATTGCGTTTATAATGTATGTTTAACCTATTTTAGGAACCTATACTGTCCAGTTTTATGACGGTGTTATTCGATGCCTGAAAAAGATGCACCTGAAATACATGCCGGAAGATGCTAAAGGCCAGGTGAGGATCATATCTAGGGTGGGATTTGTTGTTATACATTGTATTTTGGTGATTATATCACTTTGTCACTGGTAGGTGTGTTTGCATTATCAGCTACAAGCCACAGAGGGGCAGATTAATCAGTGTAATGTGCATTTGGGGCTTAGAATACAATAAATAAAGTTGTGGGAAAGTATGAACATTGTATCTTGTTTTTTTATGTATATTTCTAGATGAGGTAAGTTGGCTGCTTATCTTCAGCATGCTGGTTGCTGTGATTTACTGCAAATGTTGCAACTAAATGCAGTGTTAGTTTATGAGACTCATTGATGCTTGATTATTCTATTTTAATTGAATATTAGGCCCCAAAACTGATATTTTCAGATCTGAACCATGACCCTAAAATTCTGGTAAGACAAATAAAGCCTCTCCCACATCTTTAGCACAATGAGATTTTCAATACAGGTCAGGAAGCTCAGACCAGTGATTTGGCCTGTTGTAACATCACTGGTCCTGCCTGGGTATACCGATCCCCACAATACATTCCTGCAAAGCAAGTCTTCCAAACTGTCACTCACTCTCTTCCTGTTGGGTTAGTTAGGCCCCTCCCCCTCATGCAGAGGTGAGAGAACATGGTGGATATAGTAAGTATAAACATCAGAGAATTGTTGTTCACAGTTTTGGGTTGTGCCACGTCCAGTTGTGAATTATTCAGAGAAGTGAGATCACAAGAGTAGTGGAAGCTTGTCCAGCAATAATGATCCTTAACACACCAACCATTTACTTTATTATTCTTTCAGGATATTATATCATGTTAAATGATTTGATCTCCAAATATTTTACACTGATCAGCCACAACATTAAAACCACCTGCCTAATAATGTGTAGATCCCCCTCGTGCCACCAAAACAGCTCTGACCCATCGAGGCATGGACCCCACAAGACCTCTTCAGGTGTCCTGTGGTATCTGGCACCAAGACGTTAGCAGCAGATCCTTTAAGTTACGATTAGGGGGCATTTGGAGGCCAAGTCAACACCTTGAACTCTTTGTCATGTTCCTCAAACCATTCTCGAACAATGTTTGCATTGTGGCAGGGGCATTATCCTGCTGAAAGAGGCCACTGCCATCAGGGAATACCGTTGCCATGAAGGGGTGTACTTGGTCTGCAACAATCATTAGGTAGGTGGTACGTGTCAAAGTAACATCCACATGCCAGGACCCAAGGTTTCCTAGCAGAACATTTCACAGAGCATCACACTGCCACCGCCAGCTGCCTTCTTCCCATAGGTCATCCTGGTGCCATCTCTTCCCCAGGTAAACAATGCACACGCACCCGGCCGTCCACATGATGTTACAGAAAACGGATTCTTCAGACCAGGCCACCTTCTTCCATTGCTCCATGGTCCAGTTCTGACGTTCACATGCCCATTGTAGGCACTTTCATCGGTGAACAGGGGTCAGCATGGGCATTCTGACCAATCTGCAGCTACGCAGCCCCATAACGCAGCAAGCTGCGATGCTCTGTGTGCTCTGACACCTTTCTATCATAGCCAGCATTAACTTGTCAGCAATTTGTGCTACAATAGTTCTTCTGTGGGATTGGACCAGACGGGCTAGCCTTTGCTGACCATTAACTTTAATGAACCTTCAACGCCCATGACCCAGTCGTCGGTGCATCGGTTGTCCTTCCTTTTGGTAGGTACTAACCACTGCACCCATTAACGCCCCACAAGATCTGCAGTTTTGGAGATGCTCTGACACCGTCGTCTAGCCATCACAGTTTGACCCTTGTCAAAGTTGCTCAGATCCTTACACTATCTCATTTTCCTGCTTCCAACACATCAACTTCAATAACTGACTGTTCACTTGCTGTCTTATATATCCCCACCCCTTGACACAGGTGCCATTGTAACAAGATAACCAATGTTATTCACTTCACTTGTCGGGGATTTTAATGTTGTGACTAATCAGTGTATAGGACCACTACATCTAAAATACAAGTAACATTAAAAAAATAAATATATATACATTTTATTATGTATACACACCTTCCCATACAATGTAATCCACATTGTATGTACACATGTTATGTTGGAAAATACAGGATTTTGTTTTTGTTTTCAGACATCTTTGGATTTCGGCAAATCAGTAGAAATACAGGCAGGAAATCTGGTATGCATGCAAAAAAAAATGCCCAACTCTCTATCTCAGCTTTATGTGAAACGTATTTAGTTCTAAGAAATCCTTGGTAATTTACATGTATATTTGTGAAATTAGCAGTTGTTTCCTATGAGACGACAAGGTTTAGTGGATATTAGCACTTCTTCTACCTTACAGCACTGGGGTCATGAGTTCATTTCCCGGCCTTATCTGTGAGGAGTTTGTATGTACTCCCCGTGTTTGTGTGGGTTTCTTCCGGGTGCTCCGGTTTCCTCCCACACTACAAGGACATACTGTTAGGTTAATTGGCTGCTAACAAAATTGACCCTAGTCTGTCTCTGTCTGTCTGTCTGTGTCTGTGTGTGTGTGTGTGTGTGTGTGTGTATGTTAGGGAATTAGACTGTAAGCTCCAATGGGGCAGGGACTGATGTGAGTGAGTTCTCTGTACAGCGCTGCAGAATTAGTGGCGCTATATAAATGGTAATAATACCGTACCTCTCCAGGCCTTTTACATGTGGTTTTTCAGTTGACAAAATGACTATATCAGTGATAGGTAACCTGTACATTGCAGTGGACGCATGGGCGGCCCTCTCGCCTTCAAAGGGGCCGCACATTACCCTTCATTTCATAATACATTAAATCAATACATTTAATGAAAGAAAGAGACTCTGTTATAACATATCAGCAGGGATTGTACACAAACAAATCTGACCGTGTAGGGAAAGGAGCCGGGGACCGCAGGTAAATATTAGGGGGCCGGCTGCGTACTTAGATCGCCTGCTGCCCATCGCTGTACTAGAGACCAAGTGTAACAAGTAGAGTATTTATATTGTAAATGATAATGAGATCATCCTACTTTTTATATTCTGTTTGGTTTGATAAGTCTGATCTCTTTATCTAGGACTGGATCGCGTTAGTCAAAGCGGCTGCAGCAGCAGCGAAGAATAAGTCCGGAAACAAACCGAGGACCAGCGTGAACAGCAATAAGGACAAAGAGGAGAGAAAATTACATAAAGCGTCATTAAAGAAAGAAGACGCCCTGCTCTGTAAACCTATGGATCACGAGAAGGAAGAAGAGCCGACGTCCAGCCGGAACCTGGGTACAAAACTGCAGTGTTATTAAATTCAGCTTCAGATATTAACAGGTCAAACACCGTTCTCCAGTTCGTTATTAAAGGATAGCTGCACGCAGAACTACAAATTAAGTTTTGGGTGAATTTCTGTAAGAGAAGCGAAAATTATTCCCTGATCCAGAGCCTTCCCCAAGATACTGCAAAGGGTCTGTGCTGTGTTCCCCTCTCGTACGAAGGTGGGCCTCTGTCATCTAGCATGCTGTGTTGTCGATGGCCCTCCCCCTTGAGTGGGGAGTTGATGGAGGCGGAGCATTGACAACACAGCTGGTAAGGTTGACAAACGAATAGGCCACACAAGAGGATAGCGCTCAAACAGAGTTACACATAAATGTCCTAATATAATGATGACTTGGTGTGATATACATGGTTTATAACAAGGTCTTTGTAGTGAAAGGTTACTTGTTTCTAAAATAACGGTGCACAGGAAAAAGATGGCGCCGCCCATTATAAATTCAGAAGGATAATCAAATCTCTGGTCGCTATGGGTAACATACTGATTATATGTCCTGTAATATTTATTTTGTAGTGCTGATGTTGCTGTGGTATGTGCCTGAGGAATTTCCATTGTGTTGTGTTTTGTAATATTATTATTCACAATAATGTTTCCATAATGGGCGTTCTACTAGAGTAGGGGATATTCATTTTGAAATAAATGACTAGGACACCCATGTGACCTATGGTTGACCAGTCCATAAAATCCACTCCAAATTTCCTTTTTTGGTGCCAAAGAAGATAAAAACAAAAAGTTAAATGGCCTATCATTTATCCTGATAATTTGGTAAAAGCAGTTGTTTGATTTATGGGAAATTCATTGCGAGTTAGACTGTATTGGAGGAGAATCGGGACACATGGCATCATTTTACTAGGTGTAGGATGTAAATGTGGGGGGGGGGGGGGGAGTGATTGTGATAACTTGTAGAGGACCCAATCCCTAAACATATGTATATTCGCAAATGAGGAACATTAGTCTTCCTTTTGAAAATGTGGAAACATATCAAAAATTTGTCTGTATGTACACAACATAGAGAACTGATATATGGTGGTGTCGTTTTGGTATCCCACCCCAGACTTACTGCAGGCAATCTGCTTAGAGCCTCTAATCTATGTCAGAGGTGACAGACACAAATTGGTGCATTTAATCAATATTTACTGGTCCCCCTTTTGCGATTCCATTGCTAACCTCATAGTAGAGGTACTGTCAGTTTCAGTTCCCATTATCTGAGGATCTTTCTAATTGACCTTCCATTTAAGAAATTACTAACCCCCAGCAGCCCATTGCTTAATGTGCTGCTAGATCTGCACCAATGTGGTTTGATCTTGAGAAACATATCCGTGATGTAAAGGGCTTGAGCTTGTGGTCGATGGGTTAAGTGATAGATTTGAGGGTTGTGATACTACTATGAGATAGCATCAGGGCAGCGCGGTGGCTCAGTGGTTATCACTTCTGCCTCACAGCACTGGGGTCATGAGTTAAATTCCCGACCATGGCCTTATCTGTGTGGAGTTTGTATGTTCTCCCCATGTTTACGTGGGTTTCCTCCAGGTGCTCCGGTTTCCTCCCACACTCCAAAAAACATGCTGGTAGGTTAATTGGCTGCTATCAAAAATTGACCCTAGTCTCTCCCTCTCTGTGTCTCTGTCTGTGTGTGTCTGTGTATGTGTTAGGGAATTTAGTCTGTAAGCTCCACTGGGGCAGAGACAGATGTGAATGAGTTCTCTGTGCAGCACTGAGGAATCAGTGGTGCTATATAAATAAATGATGATGATGATAGGAACGTCAGAAAATGGTCAAGTCTCGTCTGCTTGTAATGGGGATAGAAATAATATAGATCAGAGTTTCCCACACCCAGTCCTCGGGAAGCTCTAACAGTGCAGGTTTTCCATCTCTCCTTGCTGGAGCACAGGTGTAATCATTACTGACTGGACACATTGTAACAAACCCACAGGTGGTCCTAATTCACTGGTCAGCTGGGAAACCTGCACTGTGGGGGCTCCTTGAGGACCGGGTTTGGGAAACCTTGGGCTAGAAGCCGGTGGACTGACATATTCTTGCTCCTCTAAAATCCCTTGGCAGTGTTTGAGGACTTGTTTTACTGAGCAGGACAAGCTCTACAGCGTAATAATAATAAAATAGGTAATGCTCATTATAATGCCCTGTTCCCTAAATTGTAGTCATGTAACACACCAGGAGTGGATTTTAGAATTTTTGGAACGTACGGGTGACATTGACAGAGTATTCCAACATATCAATGGGGATCCATCGTATCAGTTTCCGTAACGAATGTACTTTATGACCCTTCCAGTTGTTATAATCGTGATTCTGTTTTGGTTTTATGTCTTATCTTGCATGTCTACTAAATGTGCCTACATCATCATAGTAGAATCTGGGGGCTGGCTGGCAAATTTTAGCCTGGGGGAGGCAAGACATGGCTCAAAAGCCTATTGGGAACATTTTAAAAGGGGAAAAAATGCCGGTGGCCCAGCTTAAGGTAACCCACCATGGGACCAGCGCAGCCAGCCCCTAGTAGAATCGATGCTTTCCTTCATTGTTGCCCCTAGTTTAGTGATTTTTCTTTGGACTTCATATCAAAGTCACCTCAGCCACTTTTCCTTGTTAAACCTCAGCAAGATGAGCTACTGCCAAATGTGCCCACAAATGATCACCTCTTGATCTGGGCTCTTCTTAGAAGCCAAAATATTGAATCCTACTCGTGTGAGAAACCTGTTTTCCTTGTAATTATCTTTCTTTTACTGATGTGTTTCCTTTACGTGTTATTTATGGAGGCATCGTAGTTTGTTTATGAATTAAAGCTCAGAAATTTCATAGTTCCGTTTTGACTGAACATAAATTTTATCTTGTGAAACCAGAACTGGCGTTAGAAGAGGTTCCAAAACTGCCCCTTCAGCAACGAGAAGAGGAGCTTTTACTGAAGAGGAAAATAAGCCAAGCCAGTTCCTTTCAAGCGAAGCGTGCGCGGCTGAACAAAATAACAGGTATTGTTTTACTCTTATTTATCGATAAAGCAAATTGTACAAGTAGCCAGATTGTTATCAATGGTAACTCTCAGCACCAGTGTCCCTGTGGTCAGCTGACTGATTTGTTCCCATGCGTCTTGCCATAACCCTGAGTATCACACGGGGGAGATACAGTTATCGGGAGTGATGAGACTGGGATTTCCCTTCTAAGTGATTAATATGCAAAGTGATGGAAAGTCACAGTTGGACAATGTGGCTGGACAACATCTGGGCACGACCAGCTACAATCTTCACCTGCTATATCCAGAAACTCACTACCTTGGGCCAAGTAATTTCATATGTTTATTCCCCTAATTTATTTTTTCTCCTTTTGATATCCCCACCGTCATCTTGGGTAATTTCAACATCCCAGTGGATGACCCGCATTCTCTTTCCCTCGTCTAAATTACTCTCTATCCTATTCTCTTGGTCTCGCTCGGGGGACTGACTCTACTTGATGACCAGAGCCTCGATGTTGTCTTCTCTAGCTTAGTTTTGTTTCTGATTTCATTACCACTTTCACTCCCTGACATTTCCTGACCACCTGCTGTCTCTCCTCCACCTCTTCTCCTGAAATTTACATTCTCCTTCCCTGATTAGCCAGATGCGTATCTTAATTACACACTAGCAGCAGCCCCGATCAAGTGGCATCAGCTACTCATTTTACGCCACGTGGACCACAGTCTCAGCCGTGGCACACTAAGTGCACTGCCTTCAAAAACTCTTCCTTAATGTTGAACAGCATTGGTGAAAGTCTTCTACCTTTCATGACTTCCCCAAATATTCCACTAATAAAATGCACTGGACACTGGTAAGATAAATATATTTCTCTTCCAGTCTCTCATCGCTGTTTGTAACCCCAGATTCCTTTTTTTTTTTTTTTTTAAACTCTTTATTTAAAGAGGAAACAACAGGAAAGACACAATCAACACGTTTGACATTAAAATCTTAATATTCGCCTCCTATGCTTTATACTTTTATATCATGGGGAATGGGGGTGAGGGGAGGGGCAAAGAGCAAGAAGGAGGGGTGGGAGGTAGAAAGGCACAAGTACTGTTAACAATATTGTTGATAAGTAAATAATCAAACTTGGAACATTGCTAGGAAAAGCTAAGCCACACGGCTACATTGGCTACCAAAAAGAAAACTAGCATACAAACATTACTCACCGGCAGCGCGCCATATCCAGCCCAGGGGATCCGGAAGCGGCCCAAAAGCTATATTCCATCTGCAGGAGGGGGAGCCGTACTGGAAAGGCAGCTACGGCTTTCTAGAAAAAACCACGGGGCCCACACCTTATCGAAATTATATGATTTATCATGAAGGTAACACGTTATACTCTCCATGCTTGCGACATGTCCTATGTAGGACCGTAATTCCTGCATAGATGGAGCCCTAGGGTCTTTCCAATGTTTCGCTATTAGGGATTTAGCTGCTGCCAAGATGTGGGAGATAAACTTATTAGAAGGCGCACTCTCATCAGGTATAGGGCGAGAGAGAAGGAATGACCAGGGGTCCTTATTTATCTGTTGTTCTGACACAGAGTTTATAAGGATAAGAACCATGTTCCAGAAAGGAACTATGCGAGGGCAGGTCCACCATATGTGTAACATCGTACCTCTCTTGCCACATTCCCACCAGCAGCTCGGAGTGGCCGTAGGAAACATTCAAGACAACTTATCAGGCGTATAGTACCACCTATACTACACTTTATATGCGGTTTCGTTAATTAATGTAGAAATCAAGCTCTTGGCAATCCCCTCCCTGATCTCCTCCCAGCATGACTCATCTGGAGGAGGTCCCAGGTCATTTTCCCATTCCCTCTCATGTCGACCTGGAGTATCGAAGGTATAGTCTATGAGCCAATTATAGATCTGGGAGATCATCCCTTTAGGGAATGTCAACACATATACTCAAAGGATGTCGGGGCCCGAAGAACCTCCTGGGCGGGCATAGACATGGCAAAGTGTCGGACCTGGAAGTTCTCAAAAAAAAAAAAAAAATGCGGACGAAACGGTTCAAACCTATGAAGAAGTTCCGACATAGAAGCCCAAGTTTGATTGACTGCCAGGTCCGAAACCACCCGCACTCCCGCCCTTATTCAATGTTTAAATTGCTGTGTTTAATTGCCAGGAGAGAAGTGTGGGTTGCCCCAGAGAGGAGTCAGAGGTGAGACAAGGGAGGACAATTTATATTTGTCCCGGCATGAGTCCCAAAGCGACGGGCAGAATTTAAGAGATTGAAGAGAGGAGGCAGCTGGTGGTCTATCTATATTAGCCAGGCCCCAGAGTGATGCCATAGAGGGGGTCCCAACATGGTGGGTCTCCAGATCCACCCATGCTATGGACTGGTAAGGGGCATAGGTTACCGCCACCTGGGTCAGATGGGATGCCAAATAACAAAATTGAATGTCTGGAAAACCCCTGCCTCCCCGAGCCCTGTTTTTTTTTTTTTCTAGCACTGCTACCGAGATTCTAGGGGGCTTGGCACGCCACCCAGATTCCTTTTTAATATATTTAACTCTCTCCTCAATGCTTCACACCAAACCCTCTGTCTTCCATCGTGCTTCCTACTTCAAGGATAAAATTAATGAGCTTAAACTGTTCCTAGTTTTGCACTAATCGACAAGGTATTTTATAAATGAGATAAAGTGGTGGAGACGGTAGATTTGCAGGGGTGTTCCCTGATTTGTGGAAATGTGCTCGACCCCTTTTCACCCTACAAAAGAACTTAAATTCTCTGCCAATTCTCTATCCTCTTACTACTTATAGTAAGATTGCACCTTTCATATGCTTGTTTATAGAAAAGTCATCCAAAGCCCGTGAAACGGACAATGCACCTTGAAATGCGCTGGGCAGACAAGTAGGTGCGTGCACATATAGAAGTATGGCAGCTTCGTAGATTTTGCCGTTCTTAAATTATCCTTTTTGGACGCTTGTTGGATGCACCTAATAATACTCAACGATAAAGGTCCATTAATGAAAATGCAGATGTGCAGCTCCCGTAGAGAAATGCCAGGTGCATTTGTTTTTTAGGCAATGCGCATAGTTCTTGAAGCAATGGGAGGAGCTGGAATCATTGTTGCGTTCCTTGCCAAAGCCGGGCTAGGTGCATGATTGTGCTGAATTATGCACCCACGTACAATGAAGAGGCCTCGTTTTGTAGGACAGTATAATATAACCCCTTAAGTGCTAAGTTTGAGTCATCCTCTACTTGACCCCCTAAAGTTCTCTGCATATTAAGGGTTAAGCAAACCCACAGATCCCTTCCCACCGTCATCTGTGGGTTTCCTGAAGGCGCCGGAGTCTAGGAATCCTTCCTCCATTAGAAACGTGTATGCACTCGCACAATCATTAAAGTCTATGTGAAATGCCAGGGATAAGGGGGAGGGTCTTGTAGAGCCTCTATCTTCCTGTCCTTGGGACTTAGATAGCTGCTGGTACCCTTGTTTGTAAGAGGGTAGTCCCCCTCTCAAATGATGGCTCCCCTGTTTATTGCCTGCTGATCGTTTTTGATCAGCAGACATTAAATATGCGATGAGCCCAAAAGTGCTTGGCAGCGAAGGGGTTAAATTATATTGATGGGATGGAGAGGGGGCATTAAAGGGGGCATTAAAGGGGGCATTAAAGGGGGCATTCCTAGGAGAGATTTGTCCTCTGCCCTATATTTTGAATGGGACATCCCTTGCGCCTTCTACATGAAAACATGTGTTTTTAGGCATGCCTTAGTACAGTTATTACTACTGTACATTTCACAGTCTCCTCATCCTCATTATTAGTTTAAGCCAGAAATGAGGCTAAAGTGAGCGACATTTTAGGAGAAAAACAGAAAAGTTTAAATGTAATGACGAGGATGGCCCTGAAGCAGTAGAAGATCACACTGTGCTCAGTTTAGAAAACCCTTTAAAATTCGGGGCATCACCCTCTTACAAGGGCAGTTCCTAGCAGCGAGAAGTAGGTGCGCTCCTTGAACGATAACCATTAATGACTTAGATTTTGATTGATCACATTTTAGATCTTTGCCACTGATACTTTATTTCTGCTTTTCGGGGGTGGTCTTTTCCAGCCAATTGTATAGACTAAACGACCAGCAGGAGTATCCCAGTGATAAATGTTAATTTATAAGATGTAACTAAATGATTTATTATTGTAACTGATTCACTTCCCCTCCCCATGTTTTTCCTGTACGAACGTGTCTTATAAACACTCGGAGAGCTCACGCTTGGCGCCCTCTTCACATGCACTTAGCCGCCTCTTGAGTTGAGCTCCGAGAATGCAATTTCTGCTTTCTCTGACAAACAGCTGAGTGCTGCCAAGATACATTTCCTTTCTAGTACCACTTATCCCTGCTTTTGTGTTGCTGCAATGTATTAGAGACACTGTTCATTTAAAAACTTTCTTTTTATGTGGAAAAACCTGACCTGAACACCCCCTTCCTAATTACGTGGCACCGTGCTACCAGGCCATATCCTTTTGTATTATGAATGCGCTACAACACGTATAGCACTGACAGAAGGACTTTGGGAGGAAATTAAGTGGTTATGGACCAGACTTTGCAAGCAGACTTGGGGTTTGTGTACACAGAGATCGATTGTGTTTCTTTTCATTCCAAACTTGAAGGGAAGGGAGATTTAATTTCATATAGAAATCTCTGGTCTCTATGGATATCGCAGATGCAGTCCACGTGGTCACCTTTGTAAAGCGGCTGTCCGGGCAGAGATGAGAGAAAGTAGAGCATGTTATATGTCCTCCTTGCAAAGATGGTCATGTGCACTCCGTCTCTCTCCAGAGATTTCGAAGTGAAATTCCGTCTGTTCCATTCGTCTGAAATATGTAGCGGTGTAGAAATGAAAATTAAACGAACGTGAGCACAAAGCCTTAGTAACAGTTTCATAGAACATAGGAAGGTTCTTGTAGTGAGATTTATGCATCCATCTCTTAATATGGATATTAGGCAAATCGCAGTGGAAGATTGGCTTATATAGCCAATTGCCAGAAGTAACAGCTCAAATGTCACTTAGTTGGATTGGCCTGGACCATGCATCAAGAGAGGGCCCAGTCTGTGCGGCTGTAATAGATTCAGTGTTGTCCCCAGAGAATTTTGGCAGCCGGGTGACATTAAGAAGTAGCCGTGTGGGGGCAGTGTTATACTGTGCAATAATATTGAAAAATGTTGTAGGTTATTGCCCCCACCTGCCAGGACTGGTCAGACTGGTGGTCAGTGGTCTAACACACACTGCTGGCTGTAGTGCTCACATAGTGCCTGTTCTAATAGGAAAAACAATGGTTTATTCTATTATAATAGGACTCCGTTGGGCTCTGTGAGCCCGGTGACAAGTAAAACCAGCTGGATGGAGCACTTGGGAGAAAACTGAGATTTCTATCGCATGATGGGAGGAGCTGGGCAGATTGGGCCCTTGCTTGCTAAATGTTGGATGGGGGGCGCTCACCCTTTGTATTGCGCGCAAATGCAAAAACAAGAGTTGTTGTTGTGCGACAAAATATGTAAAAGGACTTCAATTGGAGCAGAATGTATGTTCTCATTGACGTTCCAGACCTAGCATAGGCTGTAGAGGCCTTTTCCCCCTCCCTCCAGTCTCCACACTACATAGATGAGGGCCTTTCAGGTGCATATTATGCAGGAAATCGCTATGAAATAGACGAACATATGAAAGGTGTAAAAGGGAAAGTATCAATCTACTCTCACACTCTTTCATGATTTATTTACACATGATTGAGGCTGTGACAAGCCGTATTATAAAAGGTGTTGGTAAGCAGGACGTTGAAGTGTCCTTCCACCGTGTACAGTTCCATATTTGTCAGCAATTCTGCACGTGGTAAGATAGTTATTCCACACTGGGAAGTGGGCGTACAGTTATCTGTGTGATGGGGGGACACGCAGCCTGACATAATGTCTGCGTATTCTGCAGTTAGTACGCGAGCCTTAGTTGGTCTTTAATGTTCTTCATCAGCTATTCCGTGAAACATAAATAATCTGTTCTCATCACATTGTATTTTAGCTCTGTTGCACATAACACATCTTCTCTACTCCCTGATAGGAGGGGATGATGATCACATTGTCTGTCTGCCTATCCTGTGTGTATCTTTCTCTCTCTCTTTAGCCAGAAAACCTTTCCTTGTATCCTTCTATTATCCTTTAGTAATTAGCGCAGGTGTACAACTAAATAGTTAAGTTACCGTGTCCTTATCTCCGCCTGTATGTAAAGGTCCAATCTAAGTATAGGGTCAGTCCAGTTTATAGAGACTGCACTTAGTGTAACCTGGTGGCAGGCCAACAAAATGCTTTCCATCTAATGATTGCAATGTAACATTTATATATTGTTCATGCCATGACTGTAAGCTTGCTTTTCAGAGGATTATCGAAGTATGTTGAATTACATAATGGTTTTTAATTTGTGATCTAAAATGTGAGCTTCTTACTCGAGCCTGGGCTATAGTCTAAGCCCTAGTGTATGTTTTGGAGTAGAAGCATTAATCCACAATGTATCTGTTCCTCCCTAATCTCCCAGCCTGCTGTCTGTACTTCAACCCACACAGCAGAGAGAAGCCAATTATGTATCTCTCCTCCAAGTGCTTCATCTCTGAGATGGGGGATTCTGGCTGCTTGAATCTCCCAGCATAATAACCACTTATCACTAATGCTACAAGCCCCAAGCAGAGCAAACTGCCCCCAAATATTCCCAGCTATTAACACATACTTGGCAACTTTTTCTCGTTGGCTTCAGGGAGATCCCGGGGGAAGTGGGTGTGCGGGGGCGAGGCTTGACGAATCACATCATTTTGGCACCCACCCTTAACGATTATCACAATTTTGACCAATTACAGCAGCGGGTGGGGCTAAGATGACACAATATTTGCATCATTAAGACCCGCCCCCTGCCACTTATCTATTGCGTGGGCGAGAACTGGGAGGTTGCCCTGCTCTCCCGGGAGGTCTTCCAGAAATACGGGAGTCTCCCGGACATTCCAGGAGAGTAGACAACTATGCTATAAAAAAAAGCAGCTAATGAATCTCTAGAGACTGAAGTGTCTTTTACATTTATGTGTCCATTACTGAAGTTATGTTGTCTTACTTTTCAGTCTTTGATTAAATCTTGGTCTCCATGAAAATGGCCACCTCCATAGGCATCAATACATGGACATAGGACACAATTTCTGAACTGTGTCATCATGCCACAGATGGCGAAGCCAACCACGTCTTGTACTGGCTCAGCATCAGGGAGAATGCCAGACTCTTTAGGGAGTGAGGGAGATCACCCCTATTTCAGGGAGTCTCCCTGACATTCAGGGAGAGTTGGCAAGTATGTATTGACATACTGGAGTTAATCTTTCTGGGTGATAATGAGACACTTTCAGAACAATGATGTTATAAGGGATAGTGTATTCCTTAATGCAAATTATATTACAAGTCATCAAGCTGTTCTATAGCTGTATAAAGTCATCCGTTCTTTCACACAGGTCACAAAAAGCCAAAGTGACTTCTAATTTCTGTAATTGGTAGTAGGGTGTACACACTTCCTTTTTATAAACCAGTTTCCCAAATGAACAGTCATAACCTATGAACTCAACCATTATACAGATATTGTTTACACGCATTTGTTTACATATTCTTTCCAGTTTTGCACTATGTAAATGATTTTGAAATATCCTTGAAATTTACTGTAGTTCTTTTTAGGTATCGCAGTGCTTTAAACCCTAATCATTATTAGGAGCTTCCGATCTGAAGGACGGGTCAGTAAATTAATCTCACTGGCTATAGAGTGCTTTATAAAAGGTGGGGTCTGACTTATCGTTACATAACAAGTCTTGTACCTCCGCCCATGTGCTCCATCCCCCTTGGTCAATTTACTGTGAAATCAGCGATCAAACTTTAATTCTTTGATTATACAGAGAAGGCTCCACCAGCGTGATACAATTCCTGCAGGGTCTGGATTGTAATACATTTTCTCTTTCATTCGAAGGGTTATTGGCATCGAAAGCCGTCGTGTTGGACGATGCAGAAAAGAAGGAGCAAGCTAGCGAAAAGCCCCCGAGGCTGGAGGAGGTATGAAATGGGCGAGTGTGATTCTTTTGCAAGATCCCATCAGGGACGCACATCAGGGCTGTAACTTTACTGAACCTAAAACCAGTGCCTGTTTCCCGGTGCAAAGCCTTTCACCTGCTAAAGTGGAAGGCTATTTATTCTCACAGTATTGCCTATCTGTCTCCATGTTGTCCAACACTTGTCATCCCGTCCTGTTTTTATTTAAATCGCAAGACATGGAGTCAGGTCTCCAATACGGCAGACTTTCTGGTGGTGTCTGTTAAGTTTGGTTAGTGCTGATTACCCAGAGTCCCCTGTATTCTGAGCATCTTTTCCACGCTAGCGGTTTTCTGAGCTGTAGGAAAAGTTACTGTGTCTAAAACAAGAAAACATTAATTGGTGTCGTGACAATAAATGTGAAGGATTCTGAGTTGTAGAACGAAGAAACCATCACTTGTCTAACCTGTGCGACATCTTAAATAGACTGAAAAATAGACCCTGGAAACAGTAGTTTAAGACCTGAAAACGCAGCGCCATAAGAAAGATTTGGCTTTATGAGTTACTAATACAGTCCACCTGTGTTCTCTCCCCCTCTCTCCATTTATTATGCACTATGCACCACAATTAGATTGTAAGCTCTTCTGAGCAGGGAAATGCCAGTGTAAAGTACGAATATTTATACAGAAGTGATGAAATATTTGCTTTTAAAGTGTATTTGTCACCTACACAGTATTTGGGCTGAACCAGTGTTCGTTAGAATACAGCCTATGACTTCTCTAAGAGTTGGTGACATCACTGAAGTAGAGCATTCTCTAGTTGGTTTTTCTATCAGCGTTTAGAATGTCACTGACTCTAGGTGACTCGTTGGGCTGCATTCTCATAAATATTCGTTCAGACCCCAAAATTCCTGGCTCCACTGTGTTAGTGATGGGAAACCATTGTATGTATGTTTACCAAAATGTTTCATCTTTTTTTATTGACTTGAATTGTTTTATAACACGAGTAAAAAGAAAAAAAAAAAAAGCAGGTGACTTTCCCTGTTAGGATTCTTACTTAAAGCCTTCTAACTGCCCTTTAAAGACGATAGTCCAAAAATAATGCAAGAGTATCGACTTGTAGAGAGAGAGACACACACACACACACACTTTCTGAGAAGCGTTCACTCCTTTTCGCTGTTTCTTCAATTACAGCGTTCCCAGAAACATCACTCCGTACAATATCATGGAGGTCTATGAGGACACTCAATTGGTACATAGTACACTATGCTGTTGTGAAACTTTGAGAACACGCTTGTAACACTTTGTTAAAAGCAAGGACAAAGTGCGCCCTAATTTGTAAAATGCCACCTGGGCTTAAACTGTGAAAAACCCAGGATTTATACTAAGTTATAATTATTAATGCCCTTACTAGCGTCTGAACACCGTTAACAAAATGTATTTATCCTTTTTCTATATACTGAGAGCACAATTGGTAATGTTTGTTTTTGTAATGCATTTTTTTAAATTAAAATGTTCCCCATTGGTGCAGACATTTCAAAAGATCCTGGTGTGATCTGATGAATTAGAACGGTTTACACTTTTTTTTTTTTTTAATTGCGATTTAATTTAATTACGTTTCAGATAGCCCCAACCCGCTTCCCGTGTTTTCACAGGGTGCCACACAATAGTTGACATTGTATGACATTACGAACGCTGCATTTGTAGCAGCAAAGTGCAGGTTAGGACGGCTGTTGTCAGTAAAGTCAAAGGACATTCTCCTGACACATTACTTTATCAGCAGTTATGACCTGAATAGGAAACTATAATTAGAAATAAAAATAAGCATTTCGGGAAAGGCCGGTATGGTCAGCAGCTATGTATTAGTATGAATATTATAGTGAAAGCTTGACTCTAGTATGATCTAGTACCAAACTGTTTCGTGCGTGCAGTACGTGGAGAAACGCACAGGGTCACGAAACAGTATTGGAATGAGAATTTTCCTGAAAACGCTTCCTGGTCAGTGCTCTCCCCAGTAAATTTTGCTATCTGGGTGGCTTTAAAAAGTAGCTGGGTGGGGGCAGTGTAATAGTTTGCAAATCTGCAAAAGCTTAAACATCAGGAAAAAGAGGCGTCTTCACTTATTAATGTTACAGATAGAGGTGATGTAACGGTGACAGAAAAATACTAAAATAGTCAAGAATATAATAAAGTGGTGGAAAACCTCTTTAATATTTTTTTTTGTGTCAAGTCGATGGTCAAAAAAATTGCTTTTAACTCCATTGAAAATCGGCTGAGAATCCCAGTGTGTCGACATAAATGACACGCAAGAGATTTTTGTGCAGAACGGCTTTGCTTTCTGTATCCTTATTTGATATTGGGAGTGGACACAGCCCATACTGACTTCCTTCCACCAAACACACACACATAGGCGCCCTCTATTTCTAAGCACTATTACAGTATTCTTTTTTTTTTTTTGTTCTGAAATGTCCAAATCAGGACACTGTTAAAATAATATCACCGTTGCATCCACCATAAAACTGTTAACGAAAATCTCATATTTTTTTTTTTGTTAAAACCCAAAAATGAAGTACAAAATGACGTGCGTGTTAAGTGTTACTTCTTCCCCACTATTTAATTCCTCTCTGATTTTTGACATTTGCAATGTTTTAAAATATGATAGTTCCAATTTTTTAGCGATCTGCTGTTTTGGAGCATCCCCTCCTAGTCGTCGGCAGATTACCGAACGCGTTTCACACCTTTTAATGTTTTGTATTTTTTTTTTTTTTTTTTTTTTTATAAATGTGCCCTCACTATATATATATATTACATTTTACTTTATTGTAATTTACATATTCGTGTCATTTTATGCCTAGGGTACGATCTATCTTTTCTACCTGGTAACGTGGTGCTTATTCTCTCTCTTCCCTGTGCCTGGGAAAAGTGTGATCTTTATTTACAAATGTATCCGGAGCCCCTACTTTTCCACAAATGTAAACTTTTCTGTGTTTACTTTTCATAGGGATGTTTTTAAAGAAATTATTTCTACAATATCAGGTATTTACCGGGCAGGCGTACCGGCCTGCTATACTTGTTGAGCCATATTCTTCTTAATCAACATTATTGTTTTACATGGGAACTCTTAGGTGAGAGAACTTTTTCGTCTTAATTTTAAAAAGGGGGGGAGCTCTTGAACCACCACCCGATCTTTGTACGCTGACGGCTGTGGGGTTTGACAGGGAGATCCTGGCCTGAATGTTAGGTTTTATAACCGAATCTTAGAATCCAATGATCCAGATTGTTTACACTCTTTATCTGACGTCATGAACAAAAAAAGCACTTTTACAGAACGTTTTGTAAACTATGGCCTGGAATCCACTGAGGTCATTCGCAGCTTGTAAACTTTCTAAGAATCAAGCTTATTTTTATTAAAAAAGAAAACTTAAAAAAAAAAATCACACAGTATTTTAATATGCTTTTAATTGATCCCTTTTTGTGTTGTTATGGTTTTCCATTTAATACAACCTACAATATACTAGCGTCACATACTTTGGGTTCCATGTTTTATTCTGTCTTGGATAAGTGACCGTGTTTGTGCTTCATAGAGGGAGACAACCGTTTTAATTTAAAAACTGTCTATCGCAATGTGACCTCATTTTCTATAGATCTGACAATGTATACGAACATTTGATGATCATGAAGCTGTTGTAGTTGATGTGCAATAAAATGTGTTTATTTCCATGTTGTGGCTATAATTCATACACTTGTTCTCATTGATCCGTTGACGCCAACGCAATGGTCTTGGAGGTAAAGAGTTGGGCACGATCTCCTGAATCGTTTTTTTTGTAGTTTGAAAAGACGTTGCTCGAAACTGTCCTCTCCCTGTCCGAATTCCCAGAAGAGACCCGTTTGGACACACAACCTGGATGTTTACTCACAAGCCAACAAATGCTGACGAAGGAACTTTCATAGATGACTCTGCAACCTTAAATGATCAAAGGGAGAGAAAAAGACTGATAATACTGTTGCGTGATCTCATACATATAAAACACACAAATGCAGATCATGGAGCAATGAATACTTGTCTATTAATTTGATCACCAAGATAAATTAGTTGTCACCGGGTGAAACATTGACTTGATTTGTTAATTACATAGTGCTTTTGGTTCTGTGTATTTAGCAAAAAATCTGGGTTTTATTGTAACCTAGTTTGCCCTGCAGAGGGGGTTTAATATAGCTCTCTCCCTGTGCTAAATGGGGGAATACAATTTTATTGTTCAAAACATAGTGCACTAGTATTTAGCATTAAAAAGTAAAAAGCCAATATTGAACCTGGTGACACGACTAATGCTCTGGTGGTACAACCTCGAACGCTCTTAAGTGTCAACCTGAACAGATATGTACCATTGGAGATCAAGCTTTGGCAACCTAATGTTTCTAATCTCCATGTTACTCTGGGCAACAAGTTCTGGCTCTTTACCTGAGATGCCGATCTGGGGCACTGAAGAGAATGTCAGGCAATGAAGTTCCGATGTAGGGACTGTACATATGCTGCTGGAATGCTCCCTACTCACTGTATAGACCATCCAGTGTATGCCCAGACACTGTATCCTCTAATTTTGGGTGTGATGGTCAGGTTAACCCGCAAGTGCCAGATATGTTTTCCTTTTAGAGTTTTATTTTTTTTATTTCATTCCTTCTCTGTTTTTTTGTTGTTGCTTTGTTTTAATTGTTTATCTTTTTTTTTTTTTTACACATTTAGAACGTTTTCATTTTTAGTTTTGACTTTTAGCAATCATGTCAATTTTTTTTTTACTTTTCTTCATATTTTCTTATTAGTCCTTAATTAACAAACTTGTCCTTTTTTTGTAGACAATGCCCTCTTGTTTTGTCACTTCCTTATATGTACACACATAAGATCCACTCTCTGAAGTGGGTAGAATGCAACCAAATGGGCAACAACGCGTTTTACCCACTGACATGACCTGTAAATGTGCCAAGCTACATGCAGTGTGTGGTGTGGGGTTAAACCTTATGTATAGGCAAATTATAAACCTGGGTATTCATGAATTTCATGCAAAAAAATCTGTTTTTTCTTTCATGTACAGAGTGTAATGGTATTATAGTATTGGTTTATAATTTATATTGGTAATTGTAGTCAATTGAATTCATACCATTTAGCTGCATCTATTTATAGATTTACTTAAATTTGATTTTATAGGTTATTTGGGTTTATGGATTATGAATATGTTTAGGTAAAAAAGAGTTTGGATAATGTAAAGTGCAGTAGACTCTTTTTAGAGTGAAAGAGATAATTTGCAGACTAAAATGACTTTACAAGCAAATCAAGAAAATATTAAGATTTTATTAATTAAAAATGTATTGGTGATTCCCAATAACTGAATAATTGCCATTTAGGTAGCTTTTTTTTTTTTAGAACATTATTGTAGTGCTGCTTTTTGTTATTCACAGACCTGTTTCAAATCATATAAGGGGCTATTTGTTATGGGGGTTTTTTAAGTCACTTTGTGGAATTTTCGAATATATTTTTGCCAAGGGACTATTTTTTTTTTAATAAAAAAAATAAAAATGACAAAGATAAATAATGTAGTAAACAAGATTGATCTAAATATTTTGGGAATAAGAATCACACAGTATTCTATAAAAATGTGTGCGTAACTTTTCTTAATGTTTGACATTGACATAAAATCTGTCGTATGTTAAATTCTATAAAAATAATGTTAAGATGATTTCTATAACTAAAAAAAAAAAAGTTTTTCATTCTAAACGTTTGCTTTACAACTATGAATCTGGTAAGGATTGGTAATAGGAGTGGGAAAAAAAACATTGCTAATTCATATTTTGATTAGTTTGATTTTCAGTACATTTTTATTTAGTATTAAAAAAATCACCTCTCTAACTAGGGATTATTATTTTGGCTCTTTTTAAAATAATTTATTTGTGTTTTTGTTTAAAAAAAAATAAAAAAATTGTATGTCAATTCATCCGAAATAACTTTTGCTTTAGTGTTAATATAAGTAATCCCCAGTTTACCATTATGTGTCTATTTCATATTGTTAAAAAGTTCTATATTTTTTACTTTTCAACTAAATTTTTTAATGCATGTTTACTCCAATTTCTGTCGTATTTGTTGATTAATCCCCTATTGTGTCTTAGATTTTATCTATGAAACCCACAACCAGACATTACGGTTTTAATTTAATAGTGAGCCTCCTAGATTTTGGAGGAGATTCAAGAATGGATATTAGTCTTTTTAGATTACTCTTCGTATATGACTATCCATTTGATGTGTAAAGAATCTTCATTTTCATTTTAGATAATTTGACATCCATGACAGATTTTATGTAAATGTAAAATGTATTTACTGTTTCATCTTTACTCCCAAAAATATTTAATTTGAGCATTTAATTTAGAAAACATGTCATAGTGCTTGTAAATAAGTCAGGGTTTTTCTGGTCTCGCTGTACGTTACACTGGAAACAACCAATGGCTGCCCACAACTTGTATAGCAATTACTGAATCTTTTTTCCTCTCTCTGATTTACATGTCACATCAACAGACCAATAAGAAGGTTGTTAGATAACAGTAGTTATTTTGGAATAAACGACTAATATAATTTGGGGTAGTTTAATGTAAATTCACCGAAACCAGTCTAACTGAGTGACACGTGGCACGTTCCGACTGAGCCGGGCTACTGTTTTGCTGCATTAACACTTGTTTTTTTTTGTTTTTTACTTTTATGTTGCTTCAAAGGAAATCTATTCTCTAAGAAGTCTACTGTAAAACTCTGAGTAATGAATAATGCAAATATAACTGTAATCTTATCTTCTTTTATTTAGGCAATTACTCCCAAACCCCAGACTCAGAAACAAATTGAAGCTGATATATGCCATTCTGGCACGACAGTGAATCCCTCGCTGTTGCCGCCATCTTTGTCTTCCGGGAAGGCTCGCAGCAAGAAAGACAAACAGGAGCCTGGCGAAGTCTCAGGGTGTAAAAAGTCCCCCATGTCCAATACTGATCCACAGCTAAAGCAAGGCGAGGATCTAACGCTTATATCCGATCTCTTAACGCATTTCACAATAAAACTGTTGCTGACAGCAGTTAGCAAATTAGTTGGAGAATTGCTCACCTTTAAATGTGAATTGAAGTTGACATCTATTTAGTTGAGCTTACTTGTTTTTGGAAAAGCTTTGCCTATTCATCCAAGAGTATTTGCTCACGTTCCGTTGGTGTCTTACACAGTGAAATGCAGGCAGTACACACCTGTGTGAGTGTGCAATACATGTTATTACCTACATTCAGTTTGATTCAAGTGATGTCTGTCGTAAGTACAACATAATACACATCAACAGATCATGTCCCTCTTAAAGATGACACAAAACAACTAGTCTTTCGTTAATTTTGGAATTACCTTTTCTGACGCTCAGGCCTTTACCTACTATACTTAACTCATTTAATAATTCATAGCTGTCATTGTTTATTCAAATGGAAACACACAAAGTGAGAGATAAACCTATTTTGTTATAATTATGCAAATTACTATAGGTTGTTTTAAGAATGTAGCTTTGAGGAGTATAAATTAAGAGGTGGTGCAAACTAGCAAAATATGCATGGTAATGGAACACAGCAATATTTATGAAACTACTATTCGGGTATTTAAAAAAAAAAAAAAAAATTCACCAGAAAAGTCCGGACTCTTACAAACAATTGTTCTGGTTTGTCATGATATAAATTTCTTATTAGCCAAAGAAATTCCTAATTTCTGCACTGGAAGTTGTTTCAAGTAAAAAGAAACTTAATGTAAGCTTAAATAACATATTTGATTTCATATATGTAGTTTATTTTGTGGATTTAAGCTCAGGTTGAAACAAACCTCTCTTTCTATATATAATAATCTGGTAAATTTTAGCATGTGCTGTCGAGGTGTTTTATGAGTACAACTAATTATTTATAGAATTCTATAATTATTTTATAAAAATATTTATATAATTTAATAGATATAAAAAGTAAATTATATCAGTTTCATTATATAAATAGACACATCTATGTCATATCTATTTATATAATATTTATCTTGTATCCATCGCTCTCCCTTTCCCACTGGTTTTTATACTGGTCTATATTTTCCAGGTATGCACTGAATCCAGATTTTGGCGATGTGATTTAAATCTTACTGATTTTTGAATAATACGCATATTACTTCAAAATTGGTCATAATGTCAGCTTTGAAGAATTAGATGCTAAAATAGACCTAATTAAATGAAAATATTATTTTTTTTATTGTTATACATAAATCATTTTGTAATTTGCACATAGTAAAGAAAATAGACATTAATTACTTTACTACACTAAGAAAAGTGTAATTCACCCCTGTGTCTTTTCCCTAAATTTCAGATATTGCCACACTTGTAATTTCCATTAATTTATATTTTTTAAATATTTCATCCTTCATCATCAGCCATAGCTAAGAATATTTTTCTACTTATTATTTTAAGCATTATTATACAATGCACAGTTTTTATTTTAGAAATAGAAGTATAAATTATAGTTATAAAGTATCATTCTAAATTAATAATCATTATAAATTATATATCTATGATCAAGATATATAACACTTCACTTATTGGATATATTTATCCATTTCCTTTTGCTATCGTAAAATATGTTGTGTGGGTGTAGTTTTTTTTTTTTTTATTTTATTTTGTATTAGTAATTTAGTACTTTAGGTAAATGGTAGGGATTGGACAGCACCGGAACATATACTGCATATAATCTCATTATCATATTTGGTAACTATTGTATGCCGAACCGGGTAAGTAAACCAATATTTCAATGTTTGTGTGAAAGGGATCTCCACTATTACTGCCATAATGAGTGAGAAAGAGAAATTGTGTGTAAACTTCTGCATATCAGAGTGCAATTACTATACATCTCTATCGTACCTCTAAGCCATATAAAAAATTAACTTTATGCCCAATTAGCAAGCTCTTGAGGAACGAGGAGCGAATATTGAACAATTCATCGTAATGCTTAGCAATAGCAAATTAAAATGCTAAGAAAGGCCAAAAGTTTATTCCACGTATAGAACCGTATGTGACACAATTTGTTGTCTGACTGCTTCTAAGTTAGTTTTTTTTAAACTGGAGACATGGTTCAGAAATTATGCTATTTCACTCTTGTTTACAAATATTAGGTTTCTTAAAAAAAATTGCATCATATTTATTATTGGAATAAATGTGTGTGAAATTAGGAGTTGATCTGGCTATAGGACATACATCAGGGTTGATTTAGGATTGGACACAAGTTTGTCTGAGCTGTGTAATTATGCGTCTCGCCAGGAGTGTGCACAAGCTGTATTTTGAGTCTACACATACAGTAACGGACACTTGCTCTTGGAGAGGAAGATTGCATTGGTCTTATTTTGGGCTGCACGTTGGTTTGAAAAAGGCTTCTTACCCATGGCAAGTTCTGTACCTACACAAAACAGGATCATTTTTCTAGTTGGTAGGGACGATTACCATATATTTTCACTGTATGCATCTATAAGTTAGATCAATCTTCGTTTTAAGGTTACACGTGTCTTAAGATGTACGCGACTCAAAATACAGACAAGGAAACAATGGAAATGAATATAAATCACCCCGCAATATACGTCTATAAAGACTATCAAGACAATCTTGCACAATACATGTTTGTTGACTTGTATATTTTTTAAACAAAATCTGGACACTTTTTAAGGTGAATTTTTTTTTTAATAGTTTTTTTTTTCTCTCTCAACATTCCAGTGTTAGTCTTTTATCAGTTTAGACGCTAGAAAGAAAATAATAGTAAATACTTCAAAGGTGCATGCTGTTACATGAAAATAATCACCAGTTTGTTTTCCGGTTTAACTGTTATAGCGCCAAATGGATTGCATACTTCCACATCCTAACCATTGAAAGATCTTTCTTTATAGGTACGCCACACAACGCAAATATTTCTAGGTCCTCTGGACGCAACAACCGAAGACGGAGATCTCGGCGCATAACACCTGAAAGTTCCGGAGACTTTCCCCGCATCCCTTTCATTGAAGGAAAAGGCCTTCCAGGCTACATACCGAGTCCTCAAGACCTTTCAATAGTGAAGGGTAACTAATGAATTTAATGAGTGCCAAGCGGACATGGTCTACTTGGTCCCAGGCATCCTAATTACATAACTTTAAATATAATTATATATTGTCATTTTGTAAGAAATTTCGGCAAATCTGTTAAAATAATTTTCCATGTCTCGTTTTTATTCCAGATCCCAAAACAGTTTCTCTATGCTAGTTTGTGGCAATTGGTCATGAAGGTTATATATATTGGTTTTAGTTGTGCCAAATTCTTGGGAAAACAAAAACATTAATGAAAAGTTAGTGGTCCCACATGTTTTGATTTTGCATAAAAAGTAAACCTCAAATATTTACGTCCACTGGGTGTTGATACACAGGATATTGAGTCGTATCTAGAATTGCCTCCGTAGCCGTCAGCCCAGGAAATGTTACGTACACCAGCAGCTGAATGTCGTAACTGTCCCACGAGCGTCCTATTGTAATACTCTATCACGTTCTTTTGTTTATATAGTACCCGATGCCGCCTTTGTGCCTCAGGAGAAGCTCGAACCTCTTGATCTAAGCCGTAGCGCGGATATTGCAACTCCCATAGTCCCAAAATCCACTTTTCACATTGACTGTCCCACTAAAGAAAAGGAACATTTACAATTGATAACCTATTCACCCAAAGCAATAGCTGATGGCAGAATCACCTCGACATCATCAGGTAAAGATCTTACATTTACGAGCCCATAGTTTGTTTCTTAGCATTTGTGTAAGAAAATGTGTTCAACGGAATTACTCTACACGGTGCAAGTCTTTTCCCAGCCTCCCATCTAGGTTGTCTGGTGGTGCGTCAGTTTCGGAGCCATTGCTTCTGTGTAAATCCCGACTATTTAGTTTTACATCCATATTGTGCAATGCTAGTCACAGAGAAACAGGCTTTTAAGTAGTCGAAGAAAATGACATAAATGTTTTGGGTCAATTTTTCCAATGAAATATATGTACAATGCAGAATGTTCAAATAAGGCATCATTTAATGGTGGCACTATCCATGCACAATGTAATATGAATATGTGCATTTTAGTGCTAACATATTATGGTTAATATTATAACGGTGCAAACAACAATAATTGTCCGTAATCTATAGCAGTTTGTGATATTTTTTTAGGCAAGCTTAATGACTCTTAAAGTCTGTCTGAGAGTCAGCTTGCAACCTCTGGTTCTGATATTGATTAGTAATGCACGGCCTTTATTATGACATTAATGCACAAATTACATGGTAGGGTTGAAGAAAAAAAATTACTGGTCCGTAGGTTCAACCTGAATAATAAAATCCACAGTGCAAAAGTTGCAGATTAAGCCTCATAGGAAAAAAATTCACACCTGACTATTTTTGCTATTAAAATATAATGATTATTTAACTAGTTAAAGTAAAACTAAGTGTTGTAACTATTAGTACATAACACATTAAAATAATTGATTATATATATATATATATATATATATATATATATATATATATTAATTTAAACCGCTCCCCTCCCTAAATACACTGGGAACTTATTTCCTGGTCATAGCCTATAACAGTGTTGGCTAACCTGTGACACTCCAGGTGTTGTGAAACTACAAGTCCCAGCATACCCTTCCAGCAATAAGCTGCTATATATTGGCAAAGCATGCTGGGACTTGTAGTTTCACACACCTGGAGTGTCACAGGTTAGCAAACACTGGCCTATAAGCTAAGAGGCCCTACAAGAGACTTATCCCAGCTAATGTCTGATTCCTTCTTTTCCGGCAGCTGATTGTTGCGTCTGTCCTCTGTTCCACCACCCTCCATCGCTTAGTGTCCTTGACTTACGATCCTTCGTCATTCACATGCTAACTACTGCCTCCCCTTCCTTGATGCAACCTTGCTTCAACCCTTAATCATAACTCTATTCTAGTCTCCACGCTAATCCTAATACTTAATTTACTGTATATGCCAACAGTTGTCTAAATTGCAGTTATCCACCTTGAACCTCTCACAATATTGCAAGCAGTTAGCGTTGGGAGATGATTGGCTGTGTATAGCCTGCTTTATATGTTCACGTTTTGCACGTATACATATTGATAATATAGAATTCATAACAAGCAAAATAGACATTTCTATGTGACAACTGTAGCTCCAAATGTAATAAGACCAGTGTGACTTCTTTGTTTTATTGCTTGAGAAAAAAATGTATTTCTTTCATCATAAATCCAGGCTTTCTCAACGAGTTTTATCTAAATAAAAAAGGGGAAAAAAATGTAATATACGAGCTTTAGAATATAACCGGAAATAATCTCAGAATCCAACAATTATTTTGCCTTTTAATGACTGTAGCCTGAGCAGCATCTAATTCTGCTAATACATTGACACAAACTGATATGAATATCTCAGAAAAAACATTGATCTACAGTGTGAGTGTACTGTTGACCACATTTAATGGAAATGTTTGCATGATCATCCCAAAATAAGATGCTTTTTATACTGTTTTTCTGGTCCACATTTGGCATTTTAAAGGATTTTAAAGGATTCTTTTGACAAGAGTACTGTAGTGCGCTTTGTGCCTTTGTCAATTATTAATTGAGAGCTCTTGCAAGCTGAGTGCACGTCTGTGCATCGTAGCCTCAATCATTTCTGTACTCCAGTGCTGTGTCTCCCACCTCTGCCAAGTGTGTAATTATTACAAGTGTGTATAGTAAAAGTGAGCTTGTAATGTGGGGAATATTCCATGCTAGCTCCCGGGGTGGGTCTTCCAGTGTCCCCGATCTCATATCGCAGAGCTGCTGGCTGCAAGGATGAGTTGCTCAGTAAACCATTTATTTTTGTCTTGAGATCAGCCTCAGAGGACTGTGTGAACAGGCTGTAACTTATTTAAGAGGCCGCTGGAGTCTGCAGGATAATCTAGATTTATGGAGCTAAAGAGAGGAAAACACTAATTACAGGAGATGGACAAGTATTTTTGTGTCTTTGCCTGTAAAATATTCCTGGCTTGCCATACTTTCTACAAAGGCTTTTTCTTTCTCAGTTGCCAGGACATTGGCTTGATTATGGTGCACAAAGTACAGCAGAATCTTATTGGTTGCTTGGGGATATATCACTTGGCAACAAACTCCTTGGTGACTAGCACATTAACCCTTTATGCTGTGGACAGATGAAACCTTTTTAATGCATTTAATTTGTAAGAGTTGTAAGGTGTATTAGTTCTTACTACGGTGGTATGAGGTTGAAATGGGGACGCAGCTTTGCAAATAAACACCCGTAGCCCTGTAAATTTATTTTGTTGGGGGGGGGGGAGGGCGTTAAGAGTCCCAAAAAAATCATAGACCCCTGCATTTTGCAGAATAGAGTGAGCATGCACAGAAAAGATATCCCTATACGATAATTATGAAGTAGCGAATGATCCGAATGCTCAAACACACATAGCAGTAATTGCAAGAGCTCATTAAATGTGATCACTTTGTGTGTAATACAAACCATTGTTTCATTCATAACACGGACACTAGATTGGATTGTATAGTACATAAACCTACTAGGGCATGAGATTTGCAGATGTTGTACATTTACATGTGTGTATATGTGTATATATAATATATGCTATCATTTTATTTTTTGTTTTATCACATTTCTCAAAGAATTTGGTCATCTTGTCCATTACTAAATGTAGCCCTCACAAGCGCTATGCATTATTTATAAAGCCAAAAAGTAAGGGTCCCAAACTATTACAGATAATGGAAATGGTTAATCACTGTTTTCCAGAATAGTTTCCTGTTGGGGATGAACAGCTAGTTTATCCTGAATATACTTTAGTGTGTTCTAAGCTGTTTGGTGTTGATCAAAGTCTCCTACAATTACCGTACAGAAGCTGGCTGGAAGAAGGCTGCTGAAGGATTGTGGGAGTTGTAGTCTTTGTGTCTATATAACAATCGCAATACATCTTATTTCTAAGTAGGGTTAGAGAATTAAGGACCAAAACATCAATCAATATTGCTCAATTATTTTTTTTGTATTCACCTCCGCTTTTCTTTATTAATGAACTTTCTTTTTTAATTACGGATCATGTATGGGGAGCGAGGGGTGTGTACATTATATATGTGATAATATGCATGGACGTGACTGCATCAGTACACCCCGATTATAAGTTATAACGTCAGAACTGATTGTTTATGTACATTTTATTTATAGACACTTATACATATATTAACATGACTTGTGTATTGTAATAATATAATACCAATCTTAGTCTATTAGTTGTTGATACACGGGTTAAGATGATTGGTGACTCGTTGGTAGATATAATACAGCTAAGCGTCTTATTCAGCTCCCCCTACTATATAATGAGGGTGTGACTTGTTCTGTATTATTGAGTGTAAGCTGTGCAGGTGATTTCTAATTGGTTGTTTTTAGTTTTTATATAGTGTGTGCATATCATGCAGTTTTGTATGGTTGTGTATACATACCTCCCAATGTTTTAACCTAGGTCTTCGGGACAGTGCGTAGGCTACAGTACTCCGTGTTAGACCATCCTTGTACCCTTCCATAAAAAAACCCCCCAAAAATAAAGCGCACTGCTGTGCACACGATAGCCACTCATCTCTGCTCTGCGCTGCTGGCAGTGAACAGACGCTATATGGTCAGATCAGATAGAAATAAATCACTGATATAATTTCTTGTTTTCAAAAAATTATCAGCAATGTGCAAATGGGGAGGGACCTAAACCAACCAATCAGACGTTTGCTTCATTCTCTAACTAGCGCTAGATTGTCATTTTACATTGTGTCCGTCAATAAATCCCTTAAAAAAATACAAGGAAAGCTGCCACGACTTAACGTGTGTATATATATATATATATATATATATATATATATATCAAAATTTGTGTATAACCAAGTTGTAATAATATACCTGAAATACTAAACTAAATATATCCATCATGCTGTCTTTCAGCTAGTGTTGACCATGATAAAAAAAATGACCAGCTTCACGTCTTGGAGCAAAACCCATCCCTACTTTCCAACAGAGCTGATCGGCTTGTAGACTTGCTCTGCAGAGTAGAGATTGGTGGGTTATTTTAATGCATGGGCAATTGATGTCACAGCAGCTCAACTGACTGCAGTCAGCAATTTAAATTGAAAGACAGTAAATACTGTTGCCGCTGTTTTTTGCAAATTACTGCAACTGTTTCTGAGATGATATCTTGACAGATGGCGGAAGGAGATGAGAGCAGTGTTTAAATCAGGATTTCGGTTCTAAGCCCTCCATGGGGATACAGCCACACGTGTGATCCTGTTACACATTGCTCTGTTTTACAGTGATCTTTGTCTAACGGAACGTTCTATAAAATATTGTATGTGAAACTCCCAGTGTATCCACTGCTTAGAAATGTTGTCCTCAATAAATAATTAATCTGGAAACAATGTTACTGACTGGCTAATGTGCCTTTTTATGCCGATACGCAAAAATATGTAATCGGCCAGACACGCACCTTTCCCATCTATATAGCCCCGTTATGTATGCTGTATTTGCAGTGTAGAGATTGCATTACATCTGCAGCTCCACATACATTGCAATTTCCCCATACAATACTAATTTAACAGAAAATCCATCCGCATTACCAGTGTTGTGGTCCTGCAGCCTCTGCATTGTTGTTCTGGTTGGTGGCTGCACGTTCCGCAGCGCCGTACACCTGCTGTCATGTGACAGTTGTTGTTAAAACATTTTTTATCTCTGTCTATGTTTTCCTGGGGTAATCCTATCAATAAGTATCTGTCTTAATCACAAAGAATGAGGAGGAGGCTTCAGTCACTGCAGTTGGCTGTTGCCTGGATATCGACGAGTGGAGGAGGAAAACCTAAGCATATCTGCAGTATTCATACATCAGGCTTAATGCCCAAAGCTTGTGAGCACGAGGGATGTGGAGCATTGTGACCAGGAGTGACAGATACTGGGCTTGAGAGTCCCCCCTGAACAATGACATCAGGCGTCCGGGAGATGAGGGCACTTGCTGATAGATTACCATGCTGACACGTGATAAGACCTTGCTTCATCCAGTACAGGTCTGTAATTGTAACTGGGGTACATGTTTTTGCCATAAAGACTCCTCTGTGTGCTGGACAATCTCTGCTCTCCTATATTGTTCAAGGACCTCTCTGCTGCAAGGCATGGCTGGTTTATTGCAGCTTATACAGAGGAGTCAGCAGATCTTATTTCTGATCATGCTGTATCCCAGAAGACTAACCATTAACCTTTGTCACTGTGTCTGATCTGAAGGAGATCAGCTGTGAGACAAGTGGCTGGATTAATATTTTCATAACTTGCTCAGAAATCCCAGGATTTGCAGTTGTGTTACTGGTGTGATTTTGCGGACACCAAGTTGTCATTAGGCACAGATAACGATGCTTTTCTGTGTATAATGAATCTCCATCAGCTTAATAAATACAAGCTCGTCAGGTGAAGTAAATCTGATATGAGCATGAGTAAAGTCATCAGCATGATGGCTCAGTGGTTAGCACTTCAGCCTCACAGCACTGCGGTCATGAGTTTGATTCCTGAGCAATGGCCTTATCTGTGTGGAGTTTGTATGTTCTTCCCGTGTTTGCGTGGGTTTCCTCCGGGTGCTTCGGTTTCCTCCCACAATCCAAAAACATACTGGTAGGTTAATTGGCTGCTATCAAAGTGACCCTAGTCTCTGTGTGTCTGTCTCTGTGTGTATGTTAGGGAATTTAGTCTGTAAGCTCCAATGGGGCAGGGACTGATGTGAATGAGTTCTCTGTACAGCGCTGCGGAATTACTGGCGCTATATAAATTGCTGATGATGATGATATGCGGGTTAATATTGCCCTACGTGATGATTTCATTTGGTTGGTGCATAGAGGAATACTTGTATTCCAACACATAGTGGTCTCAATTCAATATTTGGACGGAGTTACCAAAGTTTTGGTTGGTCTGGAGTTTACAAATAAATTGTACTGCACACACTGGAGGCAGCCATATTGTGAGTGATGTCATTAGGTCCTGGAGAAGTGATAGGCTGTATCCTCATGGCTGCCTGTAATGTGTGTAGGAGATAGGTACAGTTTACTGACTAATTTCACTATAGAAGCTACACTGTATTGTCTGCCTCACGCTGCTGCGAAAAAAACGTTGTTACTCTCATGACTAACGGCTAGATTTACGAAACTGCAGGTTTGAAAAAGCAACCAATCAGATTCTAGTTATTTATTTAGTACATTCTACCGAACGACAGCTAGAATCTGATTGGTTGCTATAGGCAACATCTCCAATTTTTTTAAACCTGCAGTTTAGTAAATATACCCCTAAGAATATCTATTCCAAAGACTTGATGGTACCAAACAACCTTTCTCTCTCAAGATTTATGATAATGTGATCAGTGGGGAGCGGCCGGTTATATGGGTGTTTATGGCAGGCTAGATAACATTTCCCAATTGTATATATGTACATGCAGAGAAATATACATTACTTTGGCTCGTACCGTTGGTGAATATTATATTGGGAGCATTGGAAAGTGCCTGAAAAATAAATAAGTAAACAAACATTGAATCTTTTTGCAACAATCACATAAGATGATTAATATGTTTACATGCTGAGGAATCTATAAGGCTGATGTTTAATCACTCGGAACAATTGTGATCTATATATCTGTGCTCTGGTATCCAACCAATCAATTTCATTTTCTAAGCTATAACAACTGGAAGGTAGAATCTGATTGGTTGCAAGGTTGTTCTAAGTGTTAAATCTCCGAACAATAAGGTATTTACAAACATTGCTGAAAAGTGCAAATCTGCACTAAGGACATAGCAACCAGGCAGCAATTAGCTTCCATCTGTCTAATACAAGTAAATCTCTCATTGGTTGCTATTATTTTTAGATTTATCAAACCTTTTAGAAAGAAATAGTAGAGGTGTTGCCCTTAGCAACCAGATTCCAGCTACTATGTATCTCGTATATTCTAGGCAGTGATAGCTAGAATCTGATTGGTTGCTAAGGGCAACACCTTTGCTTTTTAGGAGGTTTGATAAATCTATCCCTTAGTTTCCTATGATGTCCTATTTATTAATTTCTTTTCATAGTAAATTGTTAGTGCCTGTCTATCAATAGGAAAGATAACCCGGCATTTGTTCTGAAAAATATAAGGTACATTAGACTGTCTGGTGGTTTTTATTGTTATTAGTCTGTAAATATCACTTGTGTTCTCCTCTGCAGCTCCCGAACCCTGTGTCGATTCCTTGCCGGCAGACATGACTCTGCCAAACAACGTGAAACCAGCCAAGTGGAGTAAGAAGAAAAGACCCCCCGGTTCCATAAGCGCAGAAGTGACGGAGACGTCGCCTGTAGCAGGAAACAAACTCTCTGATATTTTGCAGGAAAAAATAATAAAGAAAGTGAATGAGAAGGACAAGCATTCTGAAGTTGGTAAAACTACCTTGCTTTTATATTTCTCTACCACATCATTTATACATTAGTCTGCACCATATTTGTTCTGTAAAATGCTCAGCAAACACTAGTTAATTAGGACATAACAATGTTCAGCAGACAAGATCGTCTCTTCTCACATAGAGCCCAGAACATGCATCTCTCCAGCTCCTAAAGGTTCCTTCCTATTCCTCTCTGGCCCCTCACTTCTATACTGAATATGATCACTTTTCCCCTGTTCTCTTAGTATTCGTCTTAATGATAGAATAGAACAGAAACATTTTGGAACACGTCACAAAATCCTGAATTTAATAAATCATTTTACCAAAACTTGTTTGGTTAGTGAAAGTATAAGGAGAGCAGAAAATAAGACACAGGTTTCAGTTAATGGCAATAGGAAAATAATCTGACATGGACCCAGATCCCAGAATCCTCTGCTGTTACTTCACCAGAACCACAGGTTCTCCAGCACAGAATATTGAGTACACATTTATTGCTGCTCAGTAAGGGAGGCGCTTGCTTGTATGTCTCACTCACATCGCTGTCATGTAGCGTGTTTCATGATGGCTGCAGGGAATCCTGGACAGAACGATGAATGACTAAGGTAAAGGTGGGGCGTAAAACAAAGTAGAATACTTGTAAAAAAAAAAAAAAAAATATGAAAAAGAACACTAACCAAAACGTAATTATGTATTTTTGGGTAGATTCCACAAAGTTACAGCAAGTTTTTTTTTTAAGAAAAGATTTACTTACCTGGGGCACCGTGTACCCATAATCCAACGGGTCCCACTGAAGACTCCAGTGGGCCGACATGCTCTGCTGTTTGAAACCAATGTGCCTCTGTAGCACGAACACAGGGCTGTTGTCAATGCCCCTCCCTGTGAACATCTAGGGTGGGGCATCGACAACACTGCAGGCCGTTTCAAACAGGAAAGAGATAATAGTAGAAAGAAGAGCAGCAATGGATGATTGATTGGAGCTCGTTTGGGGGAGGTGGGTGAACTCTCTACCCACAAATACATTTTATGTTTTGGGTCACGTTCTTTTTATTAATATTTTCTAATCTGACCTGGTTCTTTTGGTGAATTTTTTTTATTTATTTTTTAGCTCTTCCTTTGAGAACAAAATGTTGATTATCCTGACAATAGTTTGATCCACTCCAAAAAGTTTTACAGTGTAAAATTTTTTTTTTATTTTTTTTTATCTTTTTTTATCTTTTTTTAACATGATTTATGTACTTGTTCTTCATTACACAGAAGAATCTTTCACTGTATGTGATATTTTAATGAGGAAGCGTAAACCAAAAGCAATAACCTGTGTGTGTCCTTTTAATATTGTTATCTTCATTTACACGGGTCTTTTTTTTATTATGGTTACAAATTAACAGGAGGGGTGAAATCTGAAAAGAAAGGGAAGATAGAAGACAAAGCATCATCCGCTGGTAACAAAGATCCCTGTTTTTTTCAGTTGTATTGAAGCAAATTCAGATTTAATATGTTGATACACAGTGTCATATTCATGTTATATCTGTAATATTAGCTGCTGAGACCATTAGCTGTCTGTATATAGACCGTGCACTCTCCATTATTATCCACAAACCAGTCTGGTTACTGCATCAAGGAGCGACACAAAACACACTCCCAGGAACAAAGAATTATTGTTCCATTAAATCATTGTGATCTCGCTGCTGATTTCTGTGTTCCTGGTGCTGGACATATGATCATGTTAACTGTGAGCAATATTATTCAGCAAGGCGTTATGTTGCCATATAAAGCCACAGGTTACAGGCCAACTGCTTACATGCTGTCCATGGAACTCCAAGAGGATTGATAACATCCTTACGATGTAGAATGTGTATGTCGTTCATTCTAATACACAAATGGTCACTAATGATTACTGGATCCATGACCGTTTATACATATATTGACTATCCATAGTTATACTTAGGTTAATGTCACTTATGTTTTATTTTAATATAATAATAATTCTGACATCGGGTGTGAATTAAGGTCTTCTGTCTTAGTGGTCTCCAAGTCTTTCCCCAGCTGCCCCAAGCTGTCTCTGGTATTGAGACTTCATTATCTGATGACGATATGATGCATCTGTCCTTCTATGTCATCCTGCTTTGTTTATAATCCGTGATGGGCAATAGACGGCCCTCCGACCGTGCACCTGCGGCTCCTGGTTCCTTCCTGCTTTATTGTCAGATGTTTGTTATATAGCTTGTAACACCTGTATAAAATGCCTGCTGATCTGTTATTACAGATGGGTGTCTCTTTCTTTGACTAAATATATTGCTTTACCTTATTACTGAGATGAAGGGTAATGTACGGCCCTTTTTAAGGGTGCGCCCATGAATGTATCAGGTTGCCTATCACTGCTTTAAATAGTCGGCGAAGGAGAAGCACAATGTGTTGCCTTGTCATATAAAGCAGTCTCATTCCTCAACGTTTTGTGCAAAATCGCTTCTGGATATGGAGGCTGTGTGCAGGGGTAACGGAGGATCTTCTGTGATAGGTAGAAGAGTCTTCTGCTGCGGTGAGCTGCACTCTAACACACCGTAATCAGCCGCTGCAGTCTCAGCTGGATGATATCTGGTCTGTTCTGTTCCTGGCTTTATACTTGAATGTCCTAACAGGTAAAAAGAAAGAGAAAGATTGGAAAGAGAAGAAAGAGAAGGATCACTCCAAATCGAAGAAAAAGAAGAAGAAAAAGAAGAAAAGTAAGCAAATCGGTATGTGTTCATCTGGTCAACTGCTTGTGTTTTACGAAAGAGGTGAATGCAGTTGACTTGACCATGTACTGAATGGGATAGCAGCGTCCAGTGTTATATAATGAATATATCCTATAAAACCTTTCCTAAAGATGAGGACACATAATGGCTGTTGTAGAAGTGGAAGGCAGAGAATTAAATAAGTGGTGAGTAGCAAGTCTAGGAGCTGGTGGAAAACACTATATCAAAGCACTGTTACTGAGCTGATTAATATACATCACCCAATCAGAATGTTTCTAGTAACCAAATATGTCCATCATTCTTTCTTTCACTCCTCTGCACCAGGCTGTCATGTTAGCAATAAGGTACTGAGCAGGCACAGATTGAGTGACAGTTTTGCAGACTTGATATACAGATATGCACAGTGTGGATTGGTGGATTCATACACGGGGCGGACCAAATGATGTCACAGTAACTCAGATGACTGCAGCTTTCTAGCCTGTATCAGGTCCCATTAGGACACTGCTATAAATGTGTGAGGAGCTATAGTTTACTTTTTAACAGAGCTGCAGTAAATCTCAGGGTAACAGAACAAGGTATGTTGCTTCCATGGTTCATGTATCAAACTTAATTTGGTGTTTTTTCTGGTTTTGAACTATGGAGCTGGACATTCATCATATAACAATATTGGTCACAGGTTTAGAGACAGAAATTATTGAAAAATATGTAACTGGTAATTTTTGACTTGTGATTCATTTGTATCAATGAACTTTAAACATATTTGTGCCATCAGGATAATCAGTGTTGTTAATTCCTGGTATGTTTGATGTACTTGCAGAATATTCAGATTATGAGGATAGTTCCTTGGACTTCATAGAGCGAAGCTCCTCGCCCTTGACACGCTCGTCTTCCTGTACTCTGACTCCGAACAACACATTGACGGTGAAGAACACCCAGTTCCAGTTCCCACGCGCCATCCTGTCTGTAGATCTGACCGGAGAAAGTATGTATAATTCCCCATCGGAGATCTGAAACCAAAGTGTGAGGTGTTCATGCATTAAATAGTGACTTCCCCTATGCTGTTTCCTCTCCTGTCACTGGTGATTTTCCTACGATCATAATTGTTGGTTTCAGAATCGCCATTATGAGATCCTTTTTCTCCCTGCAAACGACTTTTCCACCACCTTTGAGGGGGGTGAGGTCCTGCCTCGTCCTGTAGTTTCAGTGGGACACATTTTGAACCTTTTGCAGCACACTTTTGCATTTTAAGATGCTCTTCCGCCAATGTGATAACATTAAAACACATAAAAGTGACAGATATGATACAGTTGGTAGTGCCCAAAGATCTACTTTTTTGTTACAGATATGATATAGACGGTCACGATGTCCCCTCACTCCTTTATTTTAAGATATAATTTAAGCTAAGACAAGTAGTATTTTAAAAGAACAACAGTTCATTTGCAATTAATGAAGGAGAGGGGAGGTCCTGAAATGAAAGGGTCGGGTATGGAGTGACATTTCATCCTCTCCAACATGGACTTTTTCACGTGTATTCACAAAGCTAAACACAGATTGATTTCTAAGGACCTAGTAGTGGTCACGCAGCTTAAAATGCTGGATGTTGCCAATTGACACAGGAAGTGTTGTCTAATCCTTGACAAGCATATCCTGAGGGCATTTGGTGTTTGTATATGGAACAGCCTTTCATATACCTTCATCCAGTCAATGTGTCTCTAGTCCAGGGAGTAAATGTATCAAGCTGAGAGTTTCTGGCGGGTTTGAAAGGTGGAGATGTTGCCTATAGCAACCAATCGGATTCTAGTTATTTAGTACATTCTACAAAATGACAACTAGAATCTGCTTGATTGCTATAGGCAACACCTCCACTTTTCAAACCTGGAAACTCTCAGCTTGATACATTTACCCCTAAGAGTCTTCGAACCCCTTGTATTTGTCTGTTTTGCAGTCATAAAAAAATGCAATTACAATACGTTGTGGGCTATAAAGGCAGTGACCGCTTTAAACAAAAACAATTGCCGTACCTCTCTTCCAGTGGTTTTGGCTGTGTATGATTGAGGGAATCGCTGTCTGTTTCTGTGCAGCTTTTACTACTGAGCTTTCCAAATATGGGGTAGAGGCCTCAGGAACTATGGGACACTTCTTCTTTAAATAAAGGAAAGTTTAAATTAGTTACATTCATTTGCATTGTCAAATACATGATAGAAGGTTGTCGGGTGTCTAAAAGACGCAACTTTGTTTTTTCCTTACACCTTCTCTAACTGCCTCGGTATTCCTTATATTCCTTTAATCAATATATATTATACAGTGTCTAAAGAGTTACATTAAAGTGTTGTAATTATTCCCTTTTCTGTGTTAAATCCTAGATCCCTGACATAGATAGTGTTGTAGGATGTCTGCGTGATGTGTGTCTGTCTCTACACTAGGTTCTTCAATGTGTAAAATACAAAGGAACATGCAGTGTAAATCAAGTGTAGCTAAGTTTTGTGTTTGTGCTGTATACCTGTGAAATTGCACAAAAAAAATAACACCACCACAACTAGTTTCTTTGGGGTTAAAGGGTAATTCCACTCAAAAATGAATAAAAATAAATACATTTTGAACAATTGAAATAATTATGCTGGCCACCACAACTTATTTTAAAGAGTTATTCTAGTAATTAATAGTAGTTGTGTCCTAAATGAGGAGACTCCGGCATGGCTGTTGCTGAATATCTGACACCGATTGAAATATATGTAGCCATGGAAATAGTCATTGTATTCTGTCGTTTGTGTGCATAGATACAACTGTTAAGGAATGTCAATTGTTCTACTGCAGAAGTCCTATTACAAGTATCAGGAGGTAGTCCAGTAAGTTGAGAGTACCCGACATAGTGATTTAATTTGGGTGATACATTTTTGGAGCAGTGTTAGCCTCTACCCACTGTTACCCTCTGTGAATAGATTTGCAGCATGTGAATGAAAGAGCTTTTATAGCGGAGTGTAGTGAAATTTATTTCTCTACTGTTACTAGACCTTTCGGACATGGAGTTTCTCGATGACTCTTCCACTGAGAGTTTAATCCTTAGCGGTGATGAGTACAACCAGGAATTCGATTCTACTAACTTTGAGGAGTCTCAGGACGAGGACGAAGCCATCAGTGAAATTGTCAGATGTGTATGCGAGATGGACGAGGAGAATGGCTTCATGATCCAGGTGGGCAGTTTGTTCTGTAAGAGTCGCGTATCAGCCGCACAATTAATAGTCTACGTGACACACCGCTGTGTAAGAATGGCCATCACTGTTATACGGAACGAGCAGCAATTTTCCTAATTGTTAAAGAAATTGAATTGACCAAAAACATCTGTATATGAAAATGGTTCATGTAGTAATTGTTAACAAATGGATCATTGTTGTTTATGTACAAAGAGGGGACACCAAGTATATTGGAAACAAGAGTTCCCAGACAGGTGTGGTTCATGCGTTAATTGAGCAAATACCATCCCAGCATGGCCGTGGTCGTGTATAAAAATGCTGGTGCCTATAATTATGGCTAGAATGGCTGCAAAGAGAGTGGCCTTGACAGAGGGGCGATTGCTGGTTAGGGTTCGCAGTCACTCCAATAACTGGGACAATTTTTCATGAGCAATGTTGCTTGCATGGAACTACTGGGGGGAAACATCATTCGCAAAGGGAAATGGTGACCGGAAAAGCGTACGTCGGGTTAATGATGGAGCCACTGCAGGTCAAGTGACTGCAGATTTCAGGTCATCAGAAACCCCATAGAACAGGAGCTCATAGTGTGGTAGAGAGGAGCATAAACTGCTCACAGCAGATAGCTGAAATGGTCAGATGAATTATACCATGTTCTCATGCATGACGCCAACCTAATGAACACTACAGCCCTGAGTGTCTCGAACAATGAGGATCCTGGTGGTTCTGTAGTGTTATGGGGTGCCGTTTTCTTGTCCAGTTTGGGTGTAGATATTTAATGGTCTTCTTCATCCCACTGCATATAGCACCCAAACTAATTATACATTCATTCTCAATAAATGAGCAGTGTGTAAATGACTATAAATAGTAGTATATGCAAATGATTTATTTTTATATTAGAGTATTTTGTGTTGAATTCCAAAAAGAATCCATGCTGATTTCATGATGTAACAAAATAAAATGTGGATCAATACTTTAGTATAGCCACTGTAGTAGATCATTTGTGTATGTTGGTTTACAACAGACCATTAGTTTGTGCAGCTTTCGTAACATCCTGGAAAAGTGTAGTTATTATTTTCGTCAAACGCGTTTCACTTTCTCAAAACCTATTTACAGCCTACAGTGATATGAGCAATATGAAAAGTAATGATTTCTCGCTGATATCAATGTGATCTTCCCGCTAAACCAGGAACAAATTTGCGTATCTGTGAGCAGTAGCAGTGCCCATCGCTGTGCCTATGAAGTTGTGGTTGAAAAAAGATTGGGGCCTTTGTTCTTTACATGTCAAGCTTACATGTTAAGCTTCAATGTTAAATAGGCTGCGTAACAGCAAAACTGGGGGTACCATAACAACCCTAGTGCTAGTCTGGGTTATTAGAGACTTTTATGGAAAAAATATATAGCAAATCTGGGCGCCTCCATTAAGAGAATTTGATAATCGTTTGTGTTTGCACTGTCTTTTAATTGAAGTACACATGAAGTAATCCACCTGATGTTCTGTTCTGTAGTGCGAGGAGTGTCTATGCTGGCAGCACAGTGTGTGTATGGGACTTCTGGAAGACAGTATACCGGAGCAGTACATCTGCTATGTGTGCAGCGATCCGCCAGGTAAGGACAAGATATTTCTCCTATTCAAGTGATGGATTGGTCTAATGAATGCAAACTGTTGATCAAGTAGACAGACCTCTGCAGGGGAATATACATGTGTGTTACGTAGCACAGGTTTCACATGGCCTCACAGTTATATAGCTAGACAGCAGCTGCTTTGCAAAGGAGTAACTACCTGTGTGATAAGTAACTACTCCCTCTCTGTGAAATAGACATTCAGTGACACACAGATATACACAAACTAGCACAGAATTACACTCTGTCATGTACAGAAACACATTTTTGTTATTGTTAAATCAGTCAGTCTTCATCATCATCTATACCTATGTGCTCTCCAGTTTACACCATCCTACTCTTCACTCCTGGTTTCTCTGTATGCTGCTCTCTACCCTTTCTTTGCTTGTACTCCAAACAACACCTCTTGTATGTGTCTTGTCAAACCCCCGCCTCCTAAATAGAGTAATACTAAGCCCGGAGCCACTCTAGTGGCTGGTGATGGAATTAATGGGAGGAGGATATTGCCCTTACACACAGTACATACATTACACTATGTCCTCATACTGTTTACATTTGTAAATTTATAAATATATATATATATATATATATATATATATATATATATATATATATATATATATATATATATATATATATATATATATATTTATAATTTCTACTGAACCCCATATATTACACAGTGCCCCAGTAGGCAACAATGTATTGGTGATTATATGCAGTTTAGTTTCCTTGTGAGCAATATAAATTTTGCCATTTTTCCTGACTTGATTTAAAATAAGTAATTTCGTTGTTTTTGTATTTCAGGTCAGCGATGGAGTGCAAAATACAGATATGACCGAGATTGGTTTAATAATGGGCATATGTGCGGCCTGTCATTTATAAATGAAAACTACTCCTATCTCAATGCCAAAAAGATTTCGTCGACCCACCACCTTCTGGCTGATGTGTATGGAGTCACTGAGATACTGCATGGGCTGCAGCTGAAATTTGGCATTTTAAAGTAAGTAAACCGTCCGTCTTCAACGTAATGGAGAGCGTGACGTTTTAAAGAGCATATAAATCACTATTTTAAAAATCGTTGCTTCAAATTTCCATAGGTGGTGTTAGCAAGATACTGTACTTTTTGCTTTTTTCTTAGTTATTGTTTCTTCTTACATAACGAGTAAGGATCAGTTTGACTGTCTGTTGTATATCTCTCATGGACTAATTATAAGACACATTTTACTTGTCACTCCATGCTTCAATACACATTGTCCTCTTGTGTCTGAAGGAACAAAGACCATCCAGACCTTCGACTGTGGGCCTACCCATCGAAGCAGTGGGAGCCTGGTCAAGCCAACGAGAAGCGGGTGGTTGGTTCATCCAATGAAAGAGGTATTTTTGCACTGAACCATAAGGGACCAGCAACAAAGCTCAGCCGGATGGAAGAGACGTACATTACTAGCGAGCACAGCTACCAAAAGCCCCAGAGTTCCGGCCATGGAGGCAAAACGTCAAATGACTCTGGAAAGTCTGAGGATGGTGGCAGCGTATTGCCGGAAGGTCAAAAAACAAACTTTCAGACGGATACTAAAAGGAGTTTACCCGATCCCTTAAACTTGGAGAGAAGGAATGATCAGGTGAGGACCAAGACATTTTTTGATCTTAGAAAGCCATTGGCATTTTGTATTGAAGAAGGGATTCTAGGTGACAACACTCTCTTGTCTTCTTGGGCCTCTTGATTGTCGGAAAAGTTGTTCTGCTCAACATGTGAAAAGCTATAGAAGCAGCCTCACTAATGCCATAAGAATTGTCATACACACCATAGGAGTGCCTTTTTATCTACTAATGATAGTAATTCAGATCCATCTGTTTCAGGGTGTAGTGGAAGAGCTGTGTAATGACAAGAAGGGAGGAGAGGAACAGATGGATTCCCACCTTCAGTGGCAGCTAAATCTTCTGACACACATAGAAAGTGTCCAGAATGAAGTCACCAACCACATGGACCTCATAGAGAAGGAAGTAGACGGTAAGAGTCCAAAAAATCTCCTCTTCCCTATTTAATATCCCGTCGACCTGTCCCATCTCCAATCTCTATACCCATTATATGACCCAACTTGGGCTTTTAGTTGATTCTTTGGCATGGTTGTGTTTGAGTTGTTCCATTGATGAGACCATCATAGATATTGGAGAGGACCCAGTTTGCTTCCACACCCACCACTTTGCCAATGACCTACTTCTTTTTATTAATGAAGATTTCTCCCATCTAATGCTCGTTTTTTTTTTTTTCCCTTTCTCCAAGTCCTAGAAAGCTGGTTGGATTTCACAGGAGAGCTTGAGCCCCCTGATCCCCTAGCAAGATTGCCGCAGTTAAAGAGACGAATCAAACAGCTTTTAATAGACATGGGAAAAGTTCAGCAAATAGCTACTCTCTGCTCCGTATGACGAAAAAGAAGAGGAGAGATTGGCCAATGCCATTGCTTGAACTATTTTCTTACTTAGGATACATAAAAAAAGTTTGTACAGGTTTTATTGACTATAAATATATATAAAATATATATATATTAGTATTGATCCTTTACAAGGATTATACATGAGACGTTAAAACCGGTGAAGACATGCTGGCACCCATGATAAGCAACACAAAAGCTGTTCATACTGTGACTTATCATTCCTCGGATAAGACAACAAGTGGGATGAGATGTCCACATCCAACGGGCGATGGTAGTAGTTCATCATTGTTCTGAGATCCCTCAAAGCAACACCAGCTTTTTTTGTATCCAAATATGTGTTACCCATCTCTTAAAGCAGTATTGCAGATACCTCTACTATTTCCTTTTCTAAGCAAAATGCAAACATCTGTTTTCTTTAATGTTTGTTAAGCTGTATTGGGTTCAGTTCAGTGTTGCTCTGACTATTTATGCTTCCTTTTAACCCTTTCTTTTCTATAGAAAGAGGAACATGCATAAAAATGTCACCGCTCACAAAGTAGAAGGATGGATATCCATTCCTAAGTTACAACCCACCCCTCCTCCCCGGCCGTTCAGTAACCTATAACTTCTCCTACCGTATAATATGAGTGAATTTAAATTTTTTGGCGCTCGGCACCTTTTGTGTCGAGAGCATTGATTTTGGTTGGCTGACACATCATCCAATAAATGTTTCCAACGTAATCATAGCGTGGTGTCTAGAGCACTGACATTATTAGCGTTACTGAATCACCGGGCAGTATCTTGGGGACTTAGTGCCCTGAAAATAGATCCCCGGCTGTCCTGCTAGTTAAGCTTGTTATGTTCTGAGTTCATTCTAACATTTAGGGTTAAACGTATCGACCTTCGGTTGGGGTAAATTTATCAAGCTGCGAGTTTCCAGCTGGTTTGAAAAGTGGAGATGTTGCCTATAGCAACCAATCAGATTGTAGTAATGCTTTATTTAGTACATTCTACAAAATGATAGCTACTATCTGATTGGTTGCTATAGGCAACATCTCCACTTTTCAACCCCTTGCAATGACTTATCTCCTGGTCCTCAAACTTTCATGATTCCCAATGACTGTTGACGGCCTGGCTCGCCAACTAGCAGAATACGCTTGGAATCCTAATTTCATGGCAGCGTGCCTCCCCATGTTCTCCAATTGGCATCAGATGTTACTAGTGGTAGTGTTTTAAAGTACGGAGATATATGCATATTTATTGTAGGCTTTTTAAATGGTGGTTTTTTTTGCCTTTCAATACTGCAATGCTGGTTTTAAGCAACTTTTTCTTTTTCTACAATTGCTTACATCATACGAAATAAACGTGCCAAACGTGTGACTACTACGGACAACCGAGACATCATCTCATGAGGTGCCGACAGCTCCATCCAGCGTACTGGTTTATCTAAAGATATTTTCTCTCCAGTTTTAATCTTCTTATTTACAGTGTTTAAAATAGATATGTATATAAATATATATATATTTTATTTTGCCCTGAGTAATTCGAAATTGCTGTAATTTCTTTTCACATGTGCATTAAATAAGTAACCTCAGCCGGTATGAGGACACGACGAGAGCAGACCAGACTGTTCATGTTGAGCTATAGAACCACTAAGCTATCCGTAGGAAAGTTCTTTTCATTTTGTGTGGGTTTTTTGTGATGTTGTTTTTTGTTTTTATTAGATTTTAGCCATTTTCAGGAAGACAAACCAAAGGCAGAGATTGGGAAGGCGCAACAAAGGGACGATCATTTAGCTGCAAAATATGACTTTTTATATATGTATTTTTTGTTAAAAAAAACCTGTAAATGTAATATTTTTATTTTAATAATTCACCTCCTTCTCCTGAAATATGCATAATGTCAGATTTAAGTGGCTTTGTCTCTTACACACGGTGTAGGCAGCCTGAAACATCGTTCAGCAAAATGGCTTCTGTCAATTCACTAAATGACATTACTGAGGCTTCCTAGTGAATCAATAGGCTGAATGTTGGTTGAGCCCACAACATGGCTGCATCCATTGGTTGTAAGGAACAGGTTTCCTTTAAATGCCCTAATGTCTACCGGCAAATTTCACCGAAATCTCAAGTCACCTTGCATTCGATCCTGTGAAACATTTTGATATTAAAGCTGCATTACCACCTAATCAGCAGAACATTTAAGTTCATTTGGTTCAGAGAAATGGGGGGAGGGGGTGTCGGGGGGAGGGGGTGTCAGCGGGAGAACCAATCAGAAGCCACAATCACCGTGAGCAGCTCCTGGGGGTCTTGGATGATGGGAAGGGACATATTAGGTGGTAATGTAGCTTTACGTCAACATTGTGTTTGCATCGTTTTTTGTAAAATTCACAGGTGATGATTTTTGTAAATTGTTTACATCGTTATCTCCTAGAGAAATAATTTACCACACTTAGGGGGGGAATTCAATACCCCCCGAAGTACTGCCGCGTAAAAACTATTATCGTTATTGTGGTAATATTACCCCGGCTTTCTGCTCGCAGCTCGGGGAGCTACGAACAAAAAGCCGGCGTTAAAAACTACCGTAATAACAGTATTTACGCGCACTATTGCCACAATAACACGAATAGTGCGCAGGCCGCGTTACTTTTTCAAGTAAGGCGGCCAATTGAATTCTCCCCTTACTGTCCATTGTGCCCTGGATGAAAAGATAAAACATTGATGTACAGAACTTGATTCTTAATCTGCATTTTCAGGTGCTGAGAGAACTACCCCGGTGTATTCTGTTACCCCAATGCAGTTTACCCTTCTTGACTCTTATGCTCAGGCCGCTCTGTCAGTAAACTGCCGATGGTCTCTCTTGCGTGACAGGTGTTTTATGTCACTGAGCTTATTCAAGTTGCTTTACCCGACTTGGAAGACGCTCTCTTAAGCCTTTGGTAAAACGATCTTGTATTTACGTCACCCGAACAGTGCAGGCAGCATTGAATTGTCTGAACATGACACAAATAATTTACCCATCATAAATGTAAACTAGCCGCTTTTTTGCATTTATGATTTTTAATTCCCCCGACCCCCCCCCCAGAGCATGTAACATTTAAAAGTGCAATTCATCATAGAGAGCTTTTATAGTAATTTAAATCTTAAAGTGTACCCGTTACCTGCACAGTGGAGGCAGTCATATTGTGATCTGAACTAATATTCCCGAGACTGCTGTTTAATCCACTGGGAAAGGGCCACTTTGTGGCTCCTCCCTTAGTGATGTCACTAGTTCTGGGCTGAATACTGGTCCCTCCCACAAAATGGCCGCCTCCAACGTATAGGTGACAAGACTGAACTCTCCTTAACACTTTGTATTATTATTTTTAATGTCATTTTAAATATTATTTCTTCTTGCTTGTCTAAGCCTAATTTTATTTCTCTAAAACAGAGGAGCAATCAACAATTTGTGACTTTAGCTACAATTCCCACCGTGCTCTGCTACTCCTCGTTGCATGCTGGAACTTGTAGTTCAGTAGCTGCAGAGACAGAGCATAGACTGTTGAACTAGACTGTTTTTGTTTTGTTTTTGTTTTTAAATTCTAGAACACTCTTTGTTGCATACGTTTACTGGCGTACTAAAATAATAACCTTAAGAAAGTTGAACAAATAATCTGTCCCAAAACTTTCTTCATTTGTTTTCAATTGTATTTTTGTAAGGTAAAAACCATTTAAAAATATCAGAGCTCCAGTCATGAATCAGCGGACTCTTCTTTGTCATTAGTAAACAATTCTACAGTTATACACAGCCTCGGATGTACTTTCCACTGGAAGTACGGGGCCCTTGTACATTCAAATGAATGTGTAAATTTGTTATTACACTGTTGTATATGTATGATATTGTATGTAAAATGGTTTATTAAAAACTACTATTGTTATGTTGTGTGTGTCTCTTTTCTTTTTGGCTTTATGTAGAAATATAAACTTGACCTTCTTTTTCTGCCTTAATCACTCATTCGCTTCAGTAACGGCTCAAGATCTTAGAAAGTAAACGTGTGCGTCATTGGATGAGTTTGCAGTTCAGTGCTCAGTGCAACCTCTGTAAACAATGCTGCAAACTAAAGTGTGTAGGTACTTACATTATGTACAGTTATTCTAGTGGACCCTTCATCTCACAGTCTGACAATACATTAATATACATATAAAATCAGTCTCCAAATCAACGTCATGTTGGTGGAATTGTAGCAGTGGGCTTAGTCCTTCCGTTACGGAGGCTTCGACTGGTACCAATCTCATCTCTTACGTTCATCATCGGCGTATATTTGTTAGGTGTCCTAAAACAACAACATTAGACAGTCAGACTAGCAAATCAGGCAAAATAGAAATCACATAAAAACAGAAGAAGTATATATAAGACCGATGAAGGAGGTGAGACGGAGATGTGAGACGGAGGGTAGAGTGAGTCCTGCTTCTGACAGCTTACAATCTAGAACGAGAGGGTAATACTGAGACAATAGGATCTAGTGGGACTGTAGCTGGTAGACTATGCAGAGGGAGTAGTATTGGGTGTGGATGGATTAAGCCAGGCTTGTCCAACCTGCGGCCCTCCAGATGTTGTGAAACTACAAGTCCCAGCATGCTTTGCCAGTAGACAACCAGTTGATAGCTGGAAGGGCATGTTGGGACTTGTAGTTTCACAACATCTGGAGGGCCGCAGGTTGGACAGGCCTGGATTAAGCTATAGCAGAAAGTTGGGTTTAGAGAGAGATTTCTTGAAAGATTGGTTGGGTGAGAGTCTGGTAAGTTGGGGTAGGAAGTGCTAAAAGAGGGGAGCAGCATGGTGTAAGTCTTGGGGGTGTATTTACTATGAACCACCGCTTCCCAGCGCTTTGACGGCATTTTTTTTTAAAGACAAAGCCCATTAGTGTAGCCAGTGTGGTGATGGTGAAAGCCAAAGGGGTAACATAATGGTTTATTGAGAGGGAGTATAAAGAGTGAAAAAGCAGAGGGCAGGACCAGCGCCATGAGGGATTCCATCGGAGTGTGTGGATGTGTCAGAAGTAGAGACACTATGGTGTACCTTTACTATGAGGCTGTTACGTCGATTGCCGGTGCCTTGAAGGCATTTTCTTCAAATGGCAATTTTCTGAAAGACAAAAACTGATGGGCTTTGTCTTTTTTTTTTTTTTATATGAAAAAGGTTTTTATTGAGTTCTTAGAAGAACATGTAACAAACATAGCAGTGATTACTGGTTACAATGCAGAAAATGGAATAAAGTGGTCGATCAATACTGCCGACAAACAATCAAGAGTTGGCCTTTGTTTTTAATAAAAGTGCCATTTAAAAAAAAAAAAATGCCTTCAACGCGCCGGGAAACGGTTCTACGGAACCTCCGCATAGTAGATATACCCCAAGGAAGCGAACCAGGATAAAACAATGCTTTAATGACGGACAGTGTCAAGGTTAAGAGGGTTCTTCACTATCAAAAGCAATAGTGAGGATAAGCAGGGAGAAGTGACCCCACTGTATATTCTTGGTCCCATTAGTGAGGGTAGAAGCCCGATTATAGAAGATTGGAAATGGAGTAATTGAGGAGAAAGTGGGTCAAGCGATTGTATATGAGCCTCTCATATAGTTTCAAAGCAACTGGGAGGAGAAAATTGGGCGGTATCTCAGGAACAGAGTAGGGTAGAGAGATGGTTCTGTTAGGTTTACAAGAGATGAGCATGAATGAAGACTGAGGGGAATGTGCCAGTTGACAGGGACGGGTTGATGCAGTGAACTGGGTGCAGGAAAGTTTTGGAGACGGAGTAGTTCAGTGGGAACAAGGAGATGAAGGATACATTTTTATTGGGGGAAGTCTGCATTGGATTCAAATTTTTTTCCATGAAGTAAAAGTTAGGATGTTTGAGGCAGCAGTGCGAGTTCAGTTGTCGATGGAGATGTTACAATCTCCTAGAATAAGAGTGGGTAGTGGAAACTTTAAAAAAAAGCTGGTTCTATCCAAGTATGTATATGACAAAAAAAGTGTATATATTACTATAAGGGTTGCAATAGTCAAGGTGGGAGATGATGAGAATGGTCAAGGGTAATTTGTGGTGTCCTGAGTGAGAAAGGGTGGATTCTGGCAATGATCCGAAGGAGGGAGGGGACAAGATTTGACCTGCTTGTGGATAATTATTATTTTTTTAAAAAATTGTTGTACGGTAGATTGAGAGGGCCACAAAAATGAAATGCTTGCAAGACTGAATCTTCTACACAAGTTATTCTTCAGAGAGCTCTGCCTTACACAAACTTCATTAAACCGTTGTACACAAGTAGTATACACTATGAAAGACATAATAACACTTTATTTATTGTTTTTTTGTCCGACCATAGTACAAACCATTAAATCAGACTTTTACAGTAAGAAAAGTTGCAGCTTGAAAATGATCTTTCCGCTTTCTGCTCCCTTAGTTTGCATCATCATAGGTGCACCCCTTAATGTTTGGGAGGAAACAGGTGTGGAGACTTAAATGGAAAATAAAGTCCAGACGGTCATCTATTACTTGTGGGCCATCTGGTACCTTCAGTGGCCCTTGAGGTTTGGCATTTTAGACCTGCCTTAAACTGATACAATTCCCTTTCGTTTGTTGATTAATGCTTTAGATACTGCATGGGGAGAGATTAGCCGAGGAGAGAGCAGAACATCAAAGGGAGTGGCCACTTTTTTCAAGATCTCTACTTAATAGTGAGATGCTCCCTCATTTGACCTCAGACCAACCTTAAAGTTGGAATATGGACTCAATGAGAAGTTTATAATAACCATAGCCCATCGTGACAATGTGTCGTCCCACGGTTGTTGTAAATCGGTAGGTGGTGGATTTGTACCCCAAATAGCTAATTCCACTTCATCCCACAGACAAGACATGTTTATTAAATTGCCCTGAAATGTCATCTGTCATCGTTGTGATGACAAATGATAATTAATGGGGCAAAAAAATCAATAATTACTAAATAGGCCTGTCACGATTCAGCACTCACCTGAGCCTGCAAGACTAGTGTGTGACAAAGGGTTAATCAAAAACAACCACCTGGTCTGTTAAAAATGATTAAAGCTTTTCCTCTCTATGCCACACAATAACTTTGTCTTATCAGTTATGCCACCAACGTTTTTGTGAAAATCTGACACTCACTCAGGAAGCCTTCGGTTCTCCCTTGCTAATCTTTTACAATTTACTTTCATCAGTGTTATCGTAAACCAAATGATCTCCGCTGACCCAGAGTTATCATAAACCAAACGATTGCCCCTGTTTCAACTATGTTGCGTTCTAAAAAAAAGTTACGCTTGACATGTGATTTCGTAAGAACACCGAGACCTGAACTTAAGTGTAATTTAATATTGACAATAAATCCACATGCTTAAGATAAAAACAATTAACAAAATGACATACAAATATATAATGCAATACAATCTTTTAAAATAAAAATGGATAAAACAACAGAAATGAGAGGCAGAAATAAAAAGACACTTCTCCATATGCAATGGGCTGCCATGAAGTGATGACTTGGCTACAGTTACAGGACATTTGAACACTGTTGCAAGTAGCCCACAGCCCACTTTCCTGTGATGTCAGAACTAGAAAGTCTGTGTAAATGCAAATTAGTTGTTTATGACTTCTGTTCAATACACCTTTCAAGTCAGGTTTTTTTTACATGGGTCAAAAAAGATAACTTTATCTCCATACAACAGGTCATAAGTTTCCCTTCATTTGCATGATAAACATGATGCCTGTAATGCAGATATTTTATATATTGAAAATATGATATGACATTTTCCTGTGTCCTTATCTCCCTTTTCACAGTTAATCCAGCTGCTCTGGCCCCAAAGTCGGGGTGTCTGTTGGTCGCAGATCACTGTCCTTAGAGATCACAGATGTTATTAATATAACTGTAAAGAGAGATTTCTGAGGCCTCAACATCTATGACCCGTCATAAATTGGTACAGGACGCTTATCTGTAACTACCTGTTGGGAGTTCTCTATCATTAAATACGCTCTGGGTAGAGCAAAATTTTAGAAACAATCAAAAAGGTACATTAATTTAGCCTTCCTCTTTGAGGTTTTAACACATGGCTGAACACGGAGTTCATCTGGGCCACATGAAACTATTACTATGAATTCATTTACAAACAGATATTTGCAGTTTTATATGACTAGCAATTAGCTTGCATATGACCAGGCTTCTTAGTGTTTTTATTTTACCTGGTGTCCACAAACAAAATACCAGCTGTCCCAGGGATTTCAATTAAACCCACTCCCTCCCTCACTAGCTGACAATTCAAAGACAAGGCTGTTTAAATTAGGTTGAGCACGCATCTTGCATCTTTCATCCCTCGTCCGGTGATGCTGTCCCCTGCTGTTCCTTAGTGTTGGTGATGTGATGGGAGCATGGCTCTGTGCGGTGACATCACCATGAAACGCATTACCTGTACTTCGCAGACTGAAATCATCTAAACTGAAAAAAAGGGAGGAGGCGCCCAATGATAAATATTTTATTGCCAAATGAGCAAAACTGATTAAAATCATACAGTAAAAACAACAGTGTTACAGTTTATTTGATGGTTTAGCCTCGGTCTAAGAAACATGAAAACCATTCCAGTGCACTCAGTAACAGCCTTTCACACACCTATGGGGCCATCCAGGAGGCCTGGAGCTTTATGGCTCCCATGTATTGAGAAGGGTCTATGGTGGTTCAGGGCTATTGTGGGCTCATTTACAGTCTGCTTGGAGACTACTCAAAACTAAACAGTCCTGAGGAAGAAGCGGACTAACACTCTTCTTCCCCTTCTATTTACCCATCTGCAATAAAGCTTCAGAGCTGTGCCCACCCTCCCCCTATCGCCCTTTCCCATCACACAGCCTGAGCGTTGCTGGGAATGTTGTTGTGCTTAGTAAAGTCTGAATAGTGGGGTGAATGAGAAATAAACGTATATATAGAATAGATAATCAATTCTATCAGGCGCTCCACTTCGGCATGCAGCCGCGTGTGTACTCTAGAATTTCCACAACTAATTCAAAATCACATAGACATATACAAAAATTGAGTACATACACTTGCGCTTCCGTTCATGCCCATAGATGTTCATAAACCAAATGTGCTATTCATAATTGGATGGTATTCCTCGCTTAGGACTCAGATGTCATCATATGAAATGTGTACATGTATGGAAAAACACAAAAAAACATACAAGACCACATAGCGTATTATGTAAACATATGATCTAATACTTTCAAGTCCACCACCAGAATGATAGTATGTGTCAGAGTCCTAAGATATGTTGTTTTTCCTCACAGCACCACACTCGTGATATCTTCTCCTCAAAGCCCCTCTCGGGTATATGCTTACATCTCCATAGAATAATTTGCGCTTTTCAAATCCAACCTCCTCTTCCTCATACAAACAAATATGGAAAATGTCTCCAGAAGAGCGATGGGGCATGGAATATTTTGCACAAGCTCAACAGATTTCGTTTACTCTTCTAACATAGGTGGTATAGCATAGATGTTCCTTTCCATGGGAAGTGCTCACAGCACATGCTGTGAGCACTTCCCATGGAAAGGAACATCTATGCTATACCACCTATGTTAGAAGAGTAAACGAAATCTGTTGAGCTTGTGCAAAATATTCCATGCCCCATCGCTCTTCTGGAGACATTTTCCATATTTGTTTGTATGAGGAAGAGGAGGTTGGATTTGAAAAGCGCAAATTATTCTATGGAGATGTAAGCATATACCCGAGAGGGGCTTTGAGGAGAAGATATCACGAGTGTGGTGCTGTGAGGAAAAACAACATATCTTAGGACTCTGACACATACTATCATTCTGGTGGTGGACTTGAAAGTATTAGATCATATGTTTACATAATACGCTATGTGGTCTTGTATGTTTTTTTGTGTTTTTCCATACATGTACACATTTCATATGATGACATCTGAGTCCTAAGCGAGGAATACCATCCAATTATGAATAGCACATTTGGTTTATGAACATCTATGGGCATGAACGGAAGCGCAAGTGTATGTACTCAATTTTTGTATATGAATGAGAAATAACATAGGGTGATACATTGTATGCTGTGTGTTATGTGTTGTGCTATAATGTATGCATGAATTATATTTCATGGTGTATGAGTTTCAGCTGTACTACAACACAATATGTAATGCTTGACTGTCATGTTGTATGTATGCTTTTTTTTTTTTTTTTAAAACATTTTATGCATAATACATCCCTCCCAACACAGTCCTTTCGGGAAATAGGGACCAAATCAGAGAGCATGTAAAATTGGGCGTGGCCACAACACATTGGCGGTACGTGCCATATACATGGGGGCCTGCCCAGCATCCCACACTAGTATTTAACGGGTTATCACAGCCAAGCAATCAACTTCTAAACAGACAGGGAATTTGTTTAGAGCAATAAGGACAGCATTTATTACATTTTTAATCTATTGTACAAAAGTACAGTTACACTTGCAGGTTATAAAAACAATTAAAAAATTTGACATAACAAACACAGCAAAACATGTAAAATATAAGGATACAGTTTTAGAGTATAAACTTACATATGCGTTGTATAATCTGCACCAAGAGAAATTGGCTTGGAAGATGGACAGCTTATCAATGTTAATTGGATTTTAAAAAGACTGACAATATCTTGTCAGTATCTCCTCTTTTTAAAGACATTTTTTCCACCTTTCAGCTCCTACAGGGATGTGGTCTCCAGGGGAGGCCTGTGACACATTTTACAACCACTATTTACATTTTCACTGTATAATTCCCAATGCTAAAATGTAACATATCTTTCATGGGAAGGGTCACACAGACCTAATTTTAGAATTAATAAATATAATACAAATTCACCAATCTGCAGATATCACACATGCATAGGACAAGTGGATTAGTTGATCTTATGCTCATTTCCTCTCATTCCCTGCGTGACAGACAGCTTTCTTTGAAATGTGGATTGCTCTTCATCTTGCTCTTTGGGAATATGTAGTTGATCACTAATTATATTGATCATAAGTGGTTTTTTGGAAATTGATTTATATTTGTCTATATACAATAAAGCAAACCATTATGTGGTCTTCTTGTGTAAGACCACATGCTAGGCGGGTCCTTAAGGTCTATTCATGTACCAAAAACCACTCCAGTACTAGGACATAGCTCACCCCAGGGGAAGCTGACACAGGTGACAATGTTATCTTGTAACACAGGACAGTATTTCACATTTTACACATGGAATTATATCATTAACACTTTGAGAGCAGGGCTCTGCTTTGATGTCTTCTGCATTTAACTTACAGAGAAAAATAAATGATTAATTTGACATACAGTGTTTACAATGCAGTCCCTTTTGGTTATGCTTTACTCACCAGAATTACGTTATTTGTTAATAACTGTAATTCTTCCCTTTTCTCTACACCCTCTTTACATCACAGTTCAAATCCAGGCAGACCTGTGGCTCTATGTTAGAGTATGTTAGGACTTTTAGTTCCACAGAAGTTGGGTAGTTGCAAGCTGCTTACCATTACTGTTCGTCATGCCATTACAGCATCTACATAATTTAAGGGAAAATACACACTAATAAATATTGCATGATATCCATTTTTGCAAATATGTAATTTCTTTGTAGAACAACTTATTTGTAACAGTAATGTATCAGAACTGACAATCTAAACCTCTGGGGTTTGCAGTTTGTGTCCATGTTCTGTATGTTGGACAAGTTCTCCTGCCCTGGTGGGTAAATGTAGAAATAATGTTCTACTCTGACAGTCTCTCCCTGCTCCAGTAAGCAGCTGAGTGAGGCTGGTGCGTCACTGAGTGAGTCTGCAGAACGCTCCTTCCACAGACCTGGGTATATAAGTTGAAACATGATGTCTGGCTCGGAGCAGGATCATCACCCCCTGGCTTCTTCTGGAGGGGGCCAAGAATACAAAGACGATGGCCCAGCTGTTCCTTCTCAGTTTCATTTCCATTATCTCTATAGCTTCTGCTACAGTAGCCGGTAAGAGAATACTATTAGTCTTTATTATACTCTCCACTAAAAATCAAAAAAATTATGTAACAACTGAGGACCAAGCTGTCCACTGTTCCACCATCACACAACTTTATTTCTGAAGGTTGTACAAGTGATTCTATAACTTTTACTTTATCATTCTGGCTTACTTTTGGATTTTTCAGCAAGGACTTCTAGTTTGTATTTTTTTTTTTGTTGTTGTTGCTTTGTTACATCTTTCTTTTAAGTAGTAAAGAGAGTGATTGACAGAAGTTTGGAAGTTTTTCAGGCTTGGCAGATTAAAGATATGTGGGGGGAGGAAGTGACAAAGCTGACTGAAGGTGAACTTGGATCCACCAAGCGTTCAATATGTAGAGGCTTTAATATATCTCAATAAAAATGAGAGCCAGGAATGGGACAGTATAGCATGGTTATGGGCAGCACGGTGGCGTAGTGGTTAGCACTTCTGCCTTACAGCACTGGGGTCATGAGTTCAATTCCAGACCATGGCCTTATCTGTGAGGAGTTTGTATGTTCTCCTCGTGTTTGTGCGGGTTTCCTCCGGGTGCTCCGGTTTCCTTCCACACTCCAAAAACATACTGCTAGGTTAATTGGCTGCTAAAAAATTGACCCTAGTCTGTGTGTGTGTGTGTGTGTATGTTAGGGAATTTAGACTGTAAGCCCCAATGGGGCAGGGCCTGATGTGATTGAGTTCTCTGTACAGTGCTGCGGAATTAGTGGCGCTATAAAAATAAATGATGATGATGGTACAGGGCAGCCAATGACATGGAGTAAGGAATTGACCTTACTTGCTCACCTGTGAATGTTGCAGTGTGTTTGGGAAGGCAGCACTCCCTTAGTGTCTGTGGTCTCCACACTGTGGGGGTAAATGTATCAAGCTGAGAGTTTTCCGGCGGGTTTGAAAAGTGGAAATGTTGCCTATAGCAACCAATCAGATTCTAGCTGTCATTTTGTAGAATGTACTAAATAAATGATAGCTAGAATCTTTTGGATTTTCAAACTCGACGGAAAACTCTCAGCTTGATACATTTACCTTTGTGTGTTATTTGTGACACTTTATGCAGATTGAGGGGGCCGTTTATAGCCGTTATGTAGAAAATACAGACAATAGAATAAGATATGGAGAACGAGGAACATAATATTAATCACACTCCGCTCCTATGGTTGGTATGACTACATATTTTGGAGTTGACAGGGTTTTTGGATGTTGTTCAGAAGACTAACAAAATACAGCTTTAATGTTCCCCCATATAATTTTATATTGCAGCTATTTTCTACACTTAGATTTTGTTTGCTATAATTAGGACACATTTTAGTTATCTCTTCTATTAAATACATGTAGCTCATGAACAATCAATTAGGTATCAAATGGTAATATACCGTTACTATAGATACCGGTAATATTTGTTTCATTGGTCTAATGATATTTATTAAAACATTGGTGAACTTTCCAAAATGTTATTTGAAAATAATTGTGTGTTCCATGGTTTGGCGATACAATATGTGGGCTTCCGTTCAGTGCCCAGAGCTTTAACATAATTACCCACCGTTTCCAGTCGCTTCACCTCCCTGATTTACATATTATAATTTCAACAGCAAAGTAGAGTAAGTAACTCCATGTTTACTAGAATAATATATATACACAAGTGTTCATTATTATTTTTGAGAGTGACATTAACAGTTGGATTAGCCCTTCTGAGATTTTAACTAATTGTGTTGTCTTATATTTCTGGTTTCTTTCTGGTTTTCCACCGAATCGGTTATATCATCAGACAGAGGTGTTCAGTTAAATACACAGCTGGACAGCACAAGAGGATGCTAGAAAATTAAAGCAATGTATTTAGTAAAAGTTGCAGGACAGTGTGAACTAAATCCCTTTATTACCTATATAGTTTGTGAATACTATGCTGCATAGACTTTTTTGTACATTAACTAAATCACAAAGTTTGAACACATTGGACCACATGCATCAAGGCGGCCATACTAGGCCTGAGTTATTAAGGAAAGAAAGTAAAGCAAAAGTTTTCTCCTCAACATACCATGTTACAATGCAAGGGGTGCAAATTAGTTTTATTATTTTGCACATAAGGTAAATACTGTCTGTTGTTTCATGTAGCACAGAAATACCTGATAGCTTTATTTTCAAACTGAAATTTAAAGTTGATCTAGGACATGCCTTACCCCAACTATAAATCTGTCACCATATTTTAAATTTACCTCCATCTCCAATGCAACTTGGTTTTGCTAAGGTGCAAAGTTACTCCTTTTTTTTGCTCTACTTTTCTTAATGACTCAGGCTCACTGAGAGCAATGTCACTTTGTTTGAAATGCCCTTAATCAGCTCTGTGTACTCCCGAATTCAAGGAATGGATCAGAAGATACGTGTGCTGATGATTTGGGTGTAGGTCTGCTGTGCTTTACTATAGAAGACGCTGCAGGATACGTCCAATGCTTATGTAGATTATAAATTCTCAAAAGAACGCACAGAAAAAAAAATTGATGTCACCAATTAATAACTTAGGGCCTGCTTCATTAAGGAACTTAGATAAGAAATTTTTTACTTAAGTCTCCTGGACAAAACCATGTTAAAATGCAAGGGGTGAAGAATAGTTTTCTATTTTGCACATAAGTTAAATACTGTCTGTTGTTTCATGTAGCACACAAATACTTTAGTTTATTTGTACACTGAAATTTAATGTTGATATTTGTGTGCTGCATAAATAAACAGACAGTATTTAACTTATATGCAAAATAGAAAACTATTGTTCACTCCTTGTATTTTAACATGGTTTTGTCCAGGAGACTTAAGTAAGAAATTTCATGCCTAAGATCCTTAATGAATCAGACCCATAGGCATTAATAATAAAACAGTTAAAAAAAAATTTTTGTGTTTTTTTTCTTACCATGAAATACATTTATTAGGGTGTTATTAATGTCTACGGAACATAAAATTCATTTTTACAGTTGCTCCTGATTGCAAACACATGTTATAGCATGCATACACAGCCGTCATCTTTAGTACTTAGGACTTAGACTAGCCCTGTGACTAGAGAAAGAGATACGGCAGAAAAACCATTGAGATGCCCAAAGCTTGCTATGTCCATGGCAGCTGTATGCGCTTGAGTGTGGCACGCCCTCACTGTAAATTGACTACGGCCAATTGCCCCTTCCCAGCCCCGTTCCTTCCCCGAAATCATAGGCAGCAGTAATTGTCCTTTATGAATGAAGACAGAGCGAACGTGGCTGTACTCACTGGAGGTTGGTCTGGTTCCGGTGATGCGCAGAGTGATTTTGCGCACTATACACTCAAAATCGGCAGATACGTGTCTGGAAAAATTAGACCCATTGTGTATTTACCATAAAGTAGGGTTGATTGCAATTTTGTTTTACTTTCTTGAGAGATGTGTATTCCAGTATTCCTAACCCACTAGCTACCTTTAATAATAGAGTCATAGTGAGCGATTTGGTAGACTCTTTATATATTTTTATAATCTCGATAATGAAAATTGAACCATAAAGGAATATAGAATAGCTAGTATTATTTGGGTTGGAATCTGGCACTGATACCCCAATAAGGCAACTAACCTGCAGTGGTCACTAATTAACAAATAGAAGTCAAAGCCCATGCAGAGTTTAAACTCACTAGATTCACTTATTTTCACTATATTTCGCGCTATTTTAAAGAGACTTTTTTATATATATTTGTTAATAAAGGTTATATTTTAAATCATGTTGTGTCCCTACAATCGATGAATAGGAATTAATGTGCACCACAAATAACTTCTAGCCCAGGGTTTCCTAAACCCAGTCCTCAGGGCTCCCTAACAGTGCAGGTTTAACATATCTCCTTACTGGAGCACAGGTGTATTCATTACTGACTGACACATTGTAACAGATCCACAGGTGGTCCTAATTATGTCACATGTGATCCAGAAAACCTGCACTGTTGGGGAGCCCTGAGGACTGGGTTTGGGAAACCCTGTATCTAGCCTTTTTTGAACATATTATATGTGTTATTGGTAGCACCCCTCTACGTGAGATAATAATTTTCTTAGGATCCAAGTAATAGAGGGTTATTCCTCTAATCTGTGCGATAGAAACCCCCCTTTTTCTTCTTAACCTCTATATTATTAGGGGTTTTCATATCTTTCCTCCTATTGGCTGCTTTTGCTCACTGTCATGATACCATACAAGAATCCGCAGATAAGACCCTCTGTTTTTATAACTCTCTTCTTAATGTGATTTCCGTCAACTGGCAAAATAATGACTACACTTTGCTGTCAAGTAAATACAGATGGCATTGTATGGAAAAAAAACATGTTATATTGTCTAAGAGGTACCTGTCACACACTCATACAGTTGTTTTGTGGATATCACCAATATATTGGAGGTAACTATCAGTTCTCTACTGTGTCCGTAAAGTGACCTATTATTGTGCAACAAAATGTAAAAAGTCTGATGGAATTTTTTCATTTCTCTGTATCAAAATCACCACCTGGACAGGATGTTACTGGTTCGGTGATATAAAAGGGATGTGGTGTTAGTCTTACTTATAGGGCCAGGGGATGTATGAGATAGGAAGTTGGTTTTCCCCAAAAATGCTGACCCTCAATAAAGAGAATTTGTATTTTGTTTTGTTTTCTTAACAAAAGTTTCTCTATATCAGACTTAGACAACAGCTCTTCAGTTGTAGCAATGTTGGTTCTCCTTAAACTGTGTAACAAAGTATCAATATCCAAGATAACAAGCTGTCTGACTTGCAGTTACAGTCTGATATTTTGAGATTGCCTCCTCTATGTGTAGGTGACCAGTCCAGTTTAAGTGATGAATTATTTTGTAGTGTGACTCCATTTAAAATGCCCATTTCATTATCATTATGAAGGAAACAACATAGTAACAATATTAAAAAAAACAACAGTTATTTTCATCACCATTTATTTATATGCAGCACTGTATATAGAATATTTGTAGTTTACAACAGTTCCTGCCCCATAGGAGCTTATAGTCTAAATTTCCTAATGCATACTAGGGTTAGTTTTGTCAGCTGTCAATTAACCTACAAGTATAGCACACCCAGGGAGATATATAAGTTCCACACAGATAAGGCTCTGGTGGGGAATTGAACTCATGACCCATGTGCTGTGAGCTAGAGGTTCTAAGCACTGAGCCACCGTGCTACTCCTTATTATCTAATTGGACAAGCACTGAGCACCAGGTGTCCTCTCTCCTTAATCAACCTCGATAAAGGACCAGATAGGATTTTCCTGGCTTCTAGGTAAAGTGTAGGAAGAAGGGAAAAGGAGAGAGGTGGGCAGCACGGTGGCTCAGTGGTTAGCACTTCTGCCTCTCAGCACTGGGGTCTTGAGTTCATTTCCCGACCATGGCCCTATCTGTGAGGAGTATGTATGTTCTCCCCGTGTTTGCGTGGGTTTTCTCCGGGTGCTCAGGTTTCCTCCTACACTCCAAAAACATACTGACAGGTTCATTGGCTGCTAACAAATTGACCCTAGTCTGTCTGTGTGTGTGTGTTAGGGAATTTAGATTGTAAGCTCCAATGGGGCAGGGGCTGATATGAGTGAGTTCTCTGTACAGCGCTGCAGAATTAGTGGCACTAAATAAATAAATAAATGATGATGATGATATGTCACACACTAGATCAGTAATACCGTTTAGTGTTTCCCCCTAGAGAGGTCAATGGGCTTTTTCCTTGCAATATTTCTACATAAGAAATACTCATTAGTCTTTCACATAGTGCAGAATTTCAGACTGAGACTGCAGTCGGCCACTTGTTAGCTGGAGTATTGTTACATTGTTACACAGTTAAAAGAGGCTGGCTTCCTGTGGCCCCTAGCTGCTGGAAAGATTAGAAGGTTTTACAGAAACTTTACAACAGCTAGAGTCATCATCATCATTTATTTATATAGCGCAACTAATTCCACAGCGCTGTACAGACAACTCATTCACATCAGTTCCTGCCCCATTGGAGCTTACAATCTAAATCCCTTAACATACACACACAAAGACTGAGAGAGACTTAGGGCAATTTAATAGCAGCCAATTAACCTACCAGTATGTTTTTGGAGTGTGGGAGGAAACCGGAGCACCCGGAGGAAACCCACGCAAACACGGGGAGAGCATACAAACTCCACACAGATAAGACCATGGTCAGGAATCGAACTCCTGACCCCAGTGCTGTGAGGCAGAAGTGCTAACCACTGAGCCACCGTGCTGCCCACATCATCATTATTTCATCATTTATTTATTTATATACCGCTACTAATTCAGCAGCGCTGCACAGAGAACTCACATCATAGTCTAAGCCTCATAGAGAATGACTTTTGTTGAAGAAATTCTCTTTATTTCTGGCTATCTTCTTTGGGGAAAAAATACCAGTCTCCCTATGTCTATAATTTTACCATAGTATAAGTAATATTAACACCAAGTGCTTTTTTTTACAAGTCACATAAATAATATATTGGCTTTATTTTGATAGTCCAAAAATATTTTCGTTATAATTATAACATTTTGTTGCACAAATGTATTTCCTCTTACTGGCACAGGAACCTTCCTCAATAACAACCAAATCTCTTCTATAAATACAATATGAATTTTTAATTTCTACCACTAGATGGCACTAGATGTATTTTCTTGAAAATTGTTGGATGGTTCATCATTCTTCTACCTTGTAATATAAATATATGTATTAAATCCTGGAAATTTGCATCCTAATATCTGTGATAATGGTGTTAATACCTCAGAATTAATAAGGAACCCTGAGGTCTTATTAGGAATAACAGATGTCCCATCATAGTTAAAAGTTGGAGCAATTATTTTCAACCTGTTTATGTTTTTATGCAAATAAGTCACATAAAAATAAACAAAGCAGAAAACATACAGTATTATTTATCGAAAGTGATATTACTGCTGCAACATTTAAACGTGTCTGATGCAAAGTGGGCTCTTCTTTAAATGATACTTTTTGGTTCATGTAACATAAATAAATATTGGACTTTTGCTTTAAATATTTCTATATAGACAAACATTTGTAAGTATTGATCAGTACCAGAAAGCATACCTCCCAACCAGGGGCCCCCTCCACAGGAGAGCAGGAAAGTTGCTGTATGCCGCCACAGGGGGAGTGGTCACATAATATCGGGGTGGTGATAAACATGGGGCATATCTGCCCTCCATGACATATTGGGGGAGATTCAATTGCCAGTAATGTTACAGTAAAAAATCCCACCTCATCTTCCCTCGCACTCCATAGAGGTGCAAGGAAATATGGGAGGAGAGTGCTGTCAAATCTCCGCCGCAAAGTCTCGCAGACGTTCCGGAGACACTTCGTGGCTAATTGAATTCCGCCATTATGTATTCAAATAATGTTCCTCTCACCTACCTGTTACTGCAGCTTTCACAACTTGGTATTGGATTCTTGTGTGGATCCTGGAATGTTGGGAGCTGATATAAATATGGAAAAGCGAGCAATAAGCGAACACTGTACATAACACAGAGCATGCAGTATATAATACATACATTATAATAAAATATTACATTTATCACACCTTCCCCAGCTACATCATGCATCCTGCCACACCCTCCACCCCCTCTCGGCGCCCCTGCTCCCAACCATCCCAATTTCAGTGGGAGAGTCCCAATTTTATGGATCTGTTTCTACCGCTGGTGGGAACATTGGAGGAAGGGAGATTTGTAATAGGCAGCCTAGTTACAGCGCTAAGTAGCCATCTGGGGGTGTGGCCATGCCCACAGCATGCTGTGACCACGCCCTGTCCTGCTGCATGGGATTTTTATGGCGGGAGGTATGAGTAAGACTTAGGACCTCATTTACACGGTGCACTGGATCGGCATAAAACACCGCTGCGCCCAGATAGTCCTCATCTCTGCAAACTGAACGTCCTCAGAGGATTCTAAAGAGGTGCATTATGCAAAAGTTACATCAAACTGTAGCCTCCTATCACATTATAACCATCTCTTACATTGAATTAAACTTTTCTGTGCTTCTCCTAAAATACAGCGTAGTTTGGCCTCATTTAGGACTTAAATTAAGCATGAAAATAAAGGGTCTTTATTGCATGTAGCACGTTTGTAGGTATTAAGCTTTGATTGACATTAGGGTTAGTTATGTCTTCCTCTTCTGAACTGCAACAGGGAGGCGCAAAGATTCAAATTCCAGCCCCTTTGCAGAGAGGGAGTGGCTGTGTGACCTCTTGCACAGTAACGAATGTGCTCTAACAAACCGTAACCTCCAAGTCTTTCAAGTTTTGCTCAGTGAAATTAAATATTATTTTTGCATGGCTCCACAAAACCAGGATCATTGGTCCATCTGCTCTCTACTGACCAAGAAACACCCTGACTCCGCCCACCTGCTCCCATTGGCAGGTGTAGCTCCTCTGTTAGTGCCAGAACCTTGCTCCGAAATTTATGTGCTTAAGTGGACATCTAGGTGTACCAGTGCAAGTTGCATGTATGCCACGCTTGCCTACTTTTCTAACCTCCCCAATGTGACGTGCGTCATAATGGCTCTTCTCCCTGCTATACAATGCCACGAGTCACAGCTTCACTCCTCGGGGGCGGAGCCATGATGGCATGATTTACGTCATCACGTCATCAAGTCCCCGGGATGCAGGAGGGTCCTCTATTCTCCTGGGAGTCCAGAAGGACTCACCGAAAATTCTGAGTCTCCTGGACAATCTGGGAGATTAGGAAAGTATGATACACGCCCCTAGTTAATGACCCAGCCCATAAACTGTCTAGATGACAGGTGTGTCGAATCTAAATCAGATTGTTCACCTGTAAGTGTCAGTTTATCAGTTATGAGCTCATCAGCTGGAGAGAAATAAATACACTGCATGGTTTGCGTGTACAATTAACTCTGCTTTATTAGTTACAAGTCCCTATCTATATAGCAAAAATCACGTATTACAGAAAACTACGCCCCAAAAGGTTTTAACCACTCATGCTCCCTTTACACAGATGTTTGATACATTCTCTCATTTTCACAACGGAATACTCCCCAGGGGGGAGTTAGCTTATCTCCTGTGCTGCCATATTCAAGGTCATGAGCACAGTCTCCTGCAAACAATGAATAAGTCCTACAAACTAGCTGTATCTAATCTGTCTTTAAGCTATAAGAGAACAAAATGGCTATAAGGCAACAAGATGGCGTCAACTTAGCAAAATCACATTTCGCAGGTGCACAACAACAAATACTTCATTTTCATGTAAATACAGTGACTTTGATTTCTATACAGACTTTGGTGATGATGCATCTTTACATTTGGTTGTGATTTATGGGTACGTAACCTTTACTGTTGTAACCTGTGAAACCTACCTGGGGGTAAATGTATGAAACTGCGGGTTTGAAAAACCAATCAGATTCTAGCTATCATTTATTTAGTACATTCTACAAAATCACAGCTAGAATCTGATTGGTTGCTATAGGCAACATCTCCACTTTTCAAACCCGCTGGAAAGCTCTCAGCTTGATACATTTACCCCCTGGTGTCACATTGTGTGAAAAATAAGCTGGTTGTAATCAGTTTTAACCTAAACCTTCTGGTGTATATTATCCTAACCACTAGCCCCATATCTTGCCATCCTCCTACTTATCTCTCCAAAATTCCAAATGCTTTTCTGGATATTACTATTTGAGCCTTTGAGCAGATGGTAGAGGACTGCACAAGTGATTATAACACCATTATGGCAATACCCTGCATGGACTTGTAATAGTTGTCAGTAATTATAATGTTTCCTCATGTTTTATACAGAATACCAGCTGGATTCTCAGCCTCTGCTGCCATGTGAACTTGCTAGAGAAAAGGCTCTGGTGACCGGGGAGAAATATGTCCCTCAGTGCTCGGACGAAGGGTTTTACAGGTAATGAAGGGGTGTACAGAATAAAATGGGGAGAAAGTCCTAACAGTGGGGGCAAAGGATCAGCAACATTTGGAGAATTATCAGCCCTGAGACACAGTTTCCTCCCTGACACTATTTATGTAGCTCGGGATCAATGCACCCAGAAATCCAAAATCCGTTTCTGTATTTTGGGAAACTTCCCTCATTTACCTCTTCAGTGGGGTTCTTCTGCCCAAGACACCCTTACTGTTATTGGTTTGCAGCTGTTTACCACCATTAAGGAGAGAGGTGTCAACAGTAACAGTTTAAAGTGATCGGGAGATTGAACTCCAGCTCGGATGTAATGAATTTAGCTCCTAACAGAATGTTACCACAGCTCAGCCAATCACGTCTCCTGTTTGCTACACAGACCCCAAGAAACAAAAGATTTAGTTTACACTTCCCCTAAATTCAGTAATGTAAGTATATGGAAAGGTGCTTTGCCGCAGTGACTGACGGTATAGTCAGGAAACCACAATGCAGGTGCACATTGTACGCACTAAAAACTTAGGGGAACTTATGTACAGTAAATTCTGGAATACTGCTAAATCATTTATTATTGGGAATAAACAAGACGTTCATAGTGCACATTTTGCTCAAACTGTGAATGGGCACAAACATGTCATTATGTAACAAGGTGCTTAGACATAGGGGGACTGATGAATAGTTGATCATACACCCGCTTATGTAATGTGAAATATCCCACAAGTACCTACATATATGCAGAGTTGCGTGCATCCACACTAGGCGTGTTGCGTTTAACTTTGCCCCAAGCCCAGAGAGAGGTATTTTCCTAATGTGCCCCTCCCCCTAGCCATTGCTACATGCAATTTTTTTTTCCCCAGAGCTCTACTGGGTCTGTAATACAAAACTGACAAATCACCATCTTTAAATAGTGTTGAGTGGGTGGACCAATCACAAGCCACAATTTCTTGGTTGCAGCTTGTGATTGGTCCACATTGTCAAACAGACACCTTACTGTGTGTGACAATCCTCTTATAATACACTAGCTTGGTTCACCACTGGGCTTGGCAAGGTCCTCAAAATATTATAGAGCAGGCAAAGTGGTATCAGACACCAGCCTCTAAATTTGCTGCCGTAATGAGTTGCTGAGCCGGGACATAGGGACAGTGACTGCTTTTTTGGAATATTTATGGAAAACACTTGTATTACATTGTCATTTTTTAAAAATGTATCAGTTATTGGGGTGAACAGTTAAAGCGCAAAGAGAGCAGATTTGTATACAATCCATATCCCTGGCTAAGGATACGGGGTAATAGGCATAAAAAGAATGTGGGGTATCCAAATATTATTATTTAAAAGGTACCGCAATGGGGGTAAGAATAAGCCACATAAATTACATCATAAACAAACAGCCATTTAAAAGGTAAGAGAGAATGACTAAAGTATAGACTATGAGCAGAATGGTAATGAGGTAAAGGGGGGGCAGGTGGATAAAAGCAGGGACCAAGCTAGCGTGAAGCAAGCGAATACCCACATGTGTGAGCGCAAGAAACAGGGATAGGGGCACTCAGAGTTAGCCTTAGAGACCAGGCTGACAGTGCTTATCTGTGTGTGAAGGCAAAAAGGAAAGAATAGGTGGGAAAAGAGAGAGTTCCCTGTCTGCGAGGGTTTACAGTCTCAGATTGTAAATAGAATTTTACAGTATAGGATTTTCTAGATACAGTAATAGGTTAATTGTTTCCCATAGAGTTACCGCTTTTGATTGCTAATATAGCATTCTTGTATCCTTACATTGAATCGCATGAGCTCCATTTCAGTGAATTATTGTGTAACAGGAAGAAATATATCTGCTACAATTCATCTGATGATAGAACATTGTTAGGTTTCCTGGCATAGTCTGTATGATACTATTGTTGCCTTGAATTTTTAGTAACTACAGGGAACTGATTCTACAGCTGTTAGAACTAGAGGATAGTTCTTATTTTGTCTCACATGATGTTTGTGTTTCCTCATTAAGGGAAAGGTGTTGGTGTGGTAAGATGACGGTAACCTTAACGTCTTTCTTTACTTGTGTTGGATGTAACTGCGGAAATGCTGTTTTTTTTGTTCTTTGGATAAAGACCTTTTTGAGTGAAACAGTGAGGTTTTGATTACGGCTGTTTCCGCATGATTGTGGCAAATGTTAGTATCGTAGCCACTTACCAACAGGCTGACGCATAAGATATTGCAGCGTGGTCAAGCTTCTTTTAAAAATAAATAAATACCCCACTTACTCTAGAAGTGTTCCTCTTCTATAAGCCGCATATTGTAAAATAATGATCTCATAACACTGTTTTGTAGGAATGTCCAGTGTGCTAGAAACGGCGCCACCTGCTGGTGTGTTGGTGCGGATGGCACAGAGGTCCCTGGCAGTAGAGTGACAGAATCTCCAGCAACATGTACGTGGACAACTAATACCATTAACTCCAAAGTGTCTTGAGCTGTTTTACACCTGAGTGGCTTATTTTCACAATTCTGAGATGGGTCGGTAACACCCCATAGGCAAACTGAGGGGGGGGTGGGTTCTTAGTGCCTGGAAACCCCCCTCCAAGCCTAGGGCACTGTATAATTGAGGTGGTTGGACCCTGCCCCCGCTTCACACGGCTCTGCTTTAAAAGGTAAAGCCGCGTGCACCTAACAGTAGTGCACGCAGCATTGCCCATGTATATTATGGGGATAGGAAGAGTTGGAGAGCAGCCAAGCACTGTCTAATATTATAGCCATGCCCCCATGCATGCTGGTCACGCCCACTGGCGGCGTGGTGTGGAAACCCCCCTCTACAAATCCTGCGTTTGCCCCTGCTGCCAGAGTATGTAATAAATCCTATTTGTACTATAATACTAAATATAGGTATTATAAGTGCATAATATAGAAAAAGAGAAGAAAAAAAAAGACCAAAATATTGTAGGAAAAAAAGCTATAATTGATTCCGTCAAAGTCCAGGTACTTAGTGGTGGAACTGCAGGACAAGGCATCGGGTAGTGCTGGATCACACGCTCAAGGCCCCCACTTTGTTTTTCTGAGCATAAGTGGGGGTTGGAGCATGCTCAGTGAAGCCCCAAATGGGCATAGCGGGAGCCTCTGAAGGGGTAGACGGGAATCACTGGGCCCTCTCCCAAATTTTGCTTTGGGGCACCATGATTCCGTGATCTGCCCCTTCTCAGACTTTTGCCATAAAATGTAAATGGATACTTTTCTGATTTGTACATTACAAGGTCATTCAAAACTGGCTAGTTCCATGTGAATACCTTCTTTTCTAAATCACCTGCATTTAATGGAGGCGGCCATTTTGTGAGCTAGATCCATATTTATGAGAATGTAGGATCTAACAGTACGAGGAACTAGTGACAGGTTTCATTCTCATGGATATTGGATCAGCTCACAAAATGGCTGCTTCCGCTGGATGATTTGTATAGATAGACAGACTATTTAGATATTATGTCGAGTGTCTGCCTTTTAGGCTCCTTATTTTGCTCTATCCTACACTTCAGAAGTTATTGTTCCTTATCTTGCACTGATGAGATTGAATAAGATGGAAACAATGGTCTGCGAGTTTAAGCTTTCTTATCTCTAGCTGTTCTCATAGCCAAACCGAGGGGGGGGGGGTTATTAGTGCCTGGAAACCCCCCTTCAAGCCTAGGGCACTGTATAATTGAGGTGGCTGGACCCTGCCCCCGCTTCACACGGCTCTGCTTGAAAAGGGAGAGCTGCGTGCACCTAACAGTAGTGCAGGCAGCATTGCCCATGTATATTATGGGGATAGGAAGAGTTGGAGAGCAGCCAAGCACTGTCTAATATAATAGCCACGCCCCCATGCATGCTGGTCACGCCCCCTGGTGGCGTGGTGTGGAAACCCCCTCTACAAATCCTGCGTTTGCCCCTGGTTCCATATGCATATTGGCTGCAAGAATGACTAAAGTGCAGTTTACATGTCTCCACTCACAAATCCCAGAGTAATGATTGTGTCGTTCTATACGTGTGTTATACTTATGTCATTCTCATGGTCTGTATGTTATCCACACTGTAGGTTTATCGTTTTGCCAGCTTACAAAGCAGCAAATCTTGGTGAGTGGTTACATCAACAGCAGCTCCACATCCTACGTCCCGCGGTGCTCAGACTCGGGGGAGTATGAGCCGGTGCAGTGTGACCAACAGCAGTGCTGGTGTGTAGACACCGAGGGGATGGAGATCTACGGGACGCGCCAGATGGCTGAACCGGCGCAGTGTGAGTCATTTATCTTCAGTTCTTTACCATATAAACCACTACGTGCTTACTGTATAACCCGTATGATATCCAGTATATGTGTTCTGATACCTGATTCTGATATATATACATCAAGGCAACAAAATTAGTAAGTTTTTTTTCTAGACAAAACCATGTTACAATACAAGGGGTGCATATAAGTTTATTATTTTGCACATAAGTTAAATACTGGCTATTTTTTCATGTAGCGCACACATACTTGATAGCTTTATTTTTACGCTGATATTTAAAGTTGATCTAGAACCGACACTACCCCAACTATAAATCTGTTCCCACATTTTAAATTTACCTCCCCCTCCAATGCAACATGGTTTTGCCAAGGTGCAAAGTTACTCAATTGTTTTACTTTCCTTTCCTTAATGAATCAGGCCCATTATAACCATACTGTAAATTATTATGGATAGTAGAAGTCACCTTGTTCCTCTATATAGTAATGGAAATAATCCTTGACCTATAATCATTGGTCTGCTTCTTTGTCTGTACGGTTTTGCATTCGGACACCTCTGCACCGTTTGGGATGAAACCAACGCGAGGCGATCCAGTTAGATCCTGGCCAGGTTTTAGTGGTGTTAGGGTCCCGATCGGACCTCCCATTGGTGTAGGCTGGCCAGAATTTGACCAGGGGAGCAGGGGAGGGTTGACAAATATCAGCCCTGGGGGGAAAGACTTGATTCAGCAGCCTATATTAAAGGGAAAAAAATGCAGGTGGCCCATTGACCCAGCCCAAGGGAGCCCACTATGGAACCAGCCCATGGGGGCAGATGCCCCCCTTCCCCCCAACCTAGCCTGCCCCTGCCAGGGAGCCTGTTCTGGGCCTTTCACTGGATGGATTTGGATGAAATTGGTCTGGGATGCCTAATGGAGAGGTTGGGGTCCCGGTGGGACCTCCCGTTGGTGTATGTTGGGCAGAACTTTGACCCGGGGGCCTGTTCTGGGACGTCCACTGGATGGATTTGGATGGCATCTTAGCTGCTAATTATTTTTAAAATGTTGACTGTTACATCCAACTCATTAACAACTTGAAGATTTATATCACTATATAATAAATTATGGAAAAACATGAATAAACCTCTGTATGTAATATCCGTATAAACAGTGAGATCGGATGTCATTGATTATAATCAATAATTTCTGATCACTTCAGTGTTCTTTAAGAAAACTTGTGCATTATAAACATACTGTAAATTTGTATGATTAGCAGAATTCACCTTGGTCCTCTATATAGTAATGGAAATAATCCTTGACCTATAATATCCTTATAATTCACAGTAGGAGGTACATTATCCTATATGTTATAATAAACAAGTAATGATATCATGTTCTATAAACTCCTATAAATTATACCTGTATATTCTGTGAATAGTGATGTCAGCATTAGGACCACTTGTGTATGCAAAGAAACATACACGATCCTTATAGCAGGAGAACATATGAAGCGAATAAATGGTTTAAAATCTGTGGCCTTGTCCTTTATACATGGCTGGCTGGGCATGCTGATACTTGTGGTTCCAGGTTGTCTAGTTTATGAGCACAGCTATTCTATGTCTACTATCCTATTCACTTTTACTAAATATAGTTCTAATATGTTTATAATGACTATTGTTTTTATAACTGTGATGGTACAATAAAAAGTTATTGTGGTAATCAAGAAAGAGACGCATCGCCAGAATGGATTGTAATGACTCATGCACAGTGGTGATTAGAAACAGAAAGTGTGTGTGTGGGGGGGTCTTCCTGGACCAGAATCGCCAGGCCCCCTCTAAATCTTGCTATGAGGCCTGACAACTAATTGTTACGCAGTTGAATGTGGCTGCAATTACAGTAGGAGCAGTCTTTGCTGAAGCATTCAGCTCACTTTGCTGGAATCAACTGAGTGGTTATCAAACCTTTTCCTTTGACTTCTGTGACTTCTGTACAGTGGTGATGTGAGCTGTAGAAGTTAACCTAAGCTCTATTCCGTGTATCTCACGTTTCTTGCAGAGATCACACATGTGCCTTCATAGTATCCTTTGTTGATGAAAGCTTACACCTGATTGGCTGTGGCAGAGGAAGGTGCATTGGTGCAATTTTGCACCGTGGTGTTGAATAATTGTGTTGCTCTCTGGTTTTTCTAGGCCCGCAGAGATGCGCAGTGAGAGGCCGTCGGATCCTCCACGATGTCGGTGAGAAGGTTCTTCCTCACTGTACCAAAGATGGGGGGTTCCAGCCCGTCCAGTGTAAACTCGTTAACACAACAGACCAGATGGTTTTTGATGTTGTGACCAGTTTCAGCAGGTAATCTACATGATCATCTAGTTCCAGTAACAGAACCTTCAACTAACATTGCTGAAAAGTGGTTATCAATGACAATTAATTGTACCTCTGAAAAGATTCAGACTGCAATCAGTGACTGTGTAATTTGGACTCTTACTTTGTGTAATTCTTTACTACAAATCAATCACCAGACACGTATTATTATAGTAGAGTTTTGGGCTGTAGCCTGGGGTTCTTGACTATAATTGGAGCTCAGTCGTCCCTTACATGCACTAAGACAATTCATGAAGTGAGCTTGGTTTGAGGGACTTGCTATGTAATCCAATGACCTTTGGGATATTGCTTCTTATTCCAAAATAAGTTGAGTACGAGGCTTGATGATAATATTGAACACTTGGGGTGAGGGACATGTTATGTTATCTAATGAAAATAAGAAATCCACCAAAAAGTTGAGGCTCATGGCTTGAGCACTGCTAAAGATCCAAGATAGTTTTAATCTGCCATTTTTGTATGAGGGGAACTCTGTGAACATTTCTTGTGGAACACCGCATGGACTTAATGAGACAACTGATGTGACCAGTCTACATTCAGAGATCAATAGACATTTTTCCTTATTTTACTTTATATTTGAACATTGGAACACGGTAGATTGATCTAGTACTTATTTGTTTGACAATTTATTGTTTGGTAATTATCATTTTATAAATGTCTTTTTTATTATGGAATATTGAATTCTCTGTGATGTTTTTTTGCTTTTTTTTCCTGTTTTTTTTCCCCAACACATGCGTCAGGCTTATGGAGGGTATGAATCTGTATGACTGAAGAAACACAATCCTCATTGGTCATTATAGGTTTAAATATTAGAACTCCATGACATCTAAGTATTTTGTGCACTTCGGAATAGGGTGTGGTACGAATTTACGGCGGTGATAAAAAAGACAGACAGTAGGCCGAAAAAAACATAAACGAAACTCACTTGCCCGACTCGTAATAAATGCTGACTGAGCTTAAGAATGACAAAACAAGTCCCCAACAGTGTGCTAAGTAATCACGATCAGCAGTAATAAGGGCAGCCTGTTTTGACGTCAATTTAAATTGCAACTTGTATATCAGTATTTTTAATAAACCAAAGCGCAAACCTTATACTTATCCCCAAGATCAGAGGCAGAACTAACAAACCGTGAACCCCGATGCAGGGAAGCGGGGAAGAGGGAACCAGGGCCCATAGCTTGCTAGTTCCCTATGCAGGGGCCCCCATTATCTCCATGAGCTCCCGTGCACCGCGCCTGTTGCGCCAATGGTACTTCCGCCACTGCTCAAGATAGTGAAAAAAATCCTTTATTTCTTTATATTATCATCTATTATCCATTACTATGGTTGTGGACTTATATGTTTCTTCTGCATTATTAACATTCATTTAAACTTACCAATGGTCTCAAATCCTGTAGAAACAGGGCCATCTTAACAACATTATGGGCCCCTGGGCAAAGCAGTGCACCGGGGCCCCTAGATATAGATATATAGATGTATACAGATACAGATATAGATATATAGAGATAGAGATAGATAGATGTACTTGCTCAGTGACCATTGTAGGGTTTTTTTGCAGGTTTTTTTCTTTTGCAGGATTATTTATTCTCATTAAGAGCCCTGCCTATGGGGCCCCCTTGCCCGTGGGGCCCCCAGGCACCTGCCCATCGTGCCCAATGGAAAAGATGGCCCTGTGTAGAAATCGGGGATCTTATTAATGGGGAGAGGGGTCTTGATTCCTAAAATAAAAAACGTTTTCAACTTAATGCCTTACATAGAGTATAACGCTCCCGATAAATGTAAAGATGTGATTTGTGTAGTTACGTAACTAATTTTGCGGACAAAAATATAAAACTGACAAATATTTAATGACTTACCATGAATATTGTCTGGAAAATAATTTCTACTAATCGACAAAGAACTTCACTTATTTTATTACTCAATCATTATTTTCGAGGATTGGCGACACGTTCGCTAGTTATTTAAATGGGCTAGATATTTATTTTTGCTGTGAAAATGAAATCACTACATCTGCGCAAAACATTGTTTTGTTTATAAGGAACGTTCTATCAATCCACAATATTAGTTGGATAATTCCTCACAGAATAATCAGTGCCATAATCCCCTTTTCCTTGTAGGTTTCCAAATGCCTTTAAGTCATTTACTTCCCTGCGAGAGTCATTCCCAGAGATGTCTGGATACTGTTATTGCGCTGACAGCCTTGGACGGGAGCTCGCGGGCACCGGTAAGCACTGCCTGGTTCTAGAACACTCGCTATTGTCCCCTGGGAGAAGCAAAGCATTGTGGGAAATGGTCTCATGCAACCTCACCAAAGACACTATAATATATTCTCATGCTCAGGGTTAGACTCTCTGTGAAAAATATGTTATAAATGTATTTGGGATTAAGGAAACTTTATAATCCTTCAGATTTACTAAATACTAATCATATTATTTATTTTTCAACCAATTACTTCATTAAAATACGTATAGTTATATTTTTCATATTTACAGGTATTTACAACTATAGATACGATTTCCCTGTTTAATATATTCATCATCATCTATTTATATAGCGCCACTAATTCCGCAGCGCCGTACATCAGTCCCTGCCCCTTTGGAGCTTACAGTCTAAATTCCCTAACATACACAGACACACAGACTAGGGTCGATTTAATAGCAGCCAATTTACCTACCAGTATGTTCTTGGGAGTGTGGGAGGAAACCTGAGCACCCGGAGGAAACCAACGGGGAGAACATACAAACTCCACACAGATAAGGTCGTGTTCAGGAATCGAACTCATGACCCTAGTGCTGTGAGAGCAGAAGTGCTAACCACTAAGCCACCATTCTGCCCATAATATATAATATAATATAATGTATACATATAATATATTATACTATATTGAACAATGTAATAAGACTGATGCTTTGAAGTCATTAGCTGTGGTTGGAACACATTCAATACAAAAATGTTTTTTTAAGTGATATATCAGAAAGCACATTGTTTGACATGTGTAGTACTTACTGGTTGCTCAGGGATTTGTAAACCTCACCCCCTATAGCACAAGCTACCATATTTAGGGCTGTACCCTATAGGGCAACTAGGATATATATGTATTTTTTAATTTCATTCTATTACTTTTTCTACTTGGTCCAACAGTCTATTTTTCAGCAATAATAATGGAGAAAGGGTAGAGGGACAATTGGGAATAAACACAGTAATAAAACAATAGTGGGTAATACAGACAGACAGAGAGGAAAGAAGGCCCTGCTCGCAAGCTTACAATCTATGGGACGATGAGAGTTTGATACATGAGGTTAAGTCTACATATTACATATTGGTGAAGCCAGATTGCAAAGGTAAAAAGTGGTTAGTGGGCTGTATGATCAGTCACACAGCAATGTTGGTCAGACGGTTGTTGTCTTGTATGAACTGTGTAGAGGGTGGTAATAGGTAACCTAGGGAGATTAAGAGGGTGGTAGAGGAATATTATAAGCTTTCCTGAAGAGGCGGGTTTTCAGAGAACGCTTGAAGGTTTGAAGGCCAGAAGAAAGTCTTATTGTGCGAAGAAGGGGATTCCATGGACTGGGTGCAACTCGAAAAAAGTCCTGTAACTGAGAATGGGAGGATGTAATGAGAGTGGATGAGAGACACAGATCTTGGCAAAATGGAGGTGTCGAGTTGGGAGATATTGTGAGACAAGTGAGGAGATGTACAATAGGGATTTTTAGTGCAGCAACTATGCACATATTAGGATAGTCAAACATAGTATCAATATCATCCAGTTTTTTGATTGGATATATCCGATTGGTTAGCAGTTGTTCCATATTCTCTATAAACTGCAACTCCCATAATCCTCTGTTGAAGAAGCCATTATAGTGTGAAACCAGTCTGGAGTTCTCCATACTCAGACACTTTGTCAATGATTGTACTCAATCCCATCTGGAAATCCAGTCTATGACCTGTTTATGTGTCTTTAAAACCAATTGAACTAGAATGTTAGTTTAATATTACATTACATTACATTAATACTATTTGTAATCTTGTTCCATCTATGTTACATCCTACATCTGGCAGAGTCTTCCTATGTCCGTTCCTTCTCACAGAATACTTTCCTCTCTTTCCTTATCTCAATGATGTTTGGCAAGTGTTACATTAGTAATACTTCTCTGAAAATAAAGAATTCAAACTAGCTGCCAATAAAGTGCTGTGTTAGGCGGCCTAATCAAGGTATTTCGTTAATTTAACAACTCTACTGTGGAAATTTAACTCTTTGGTTTATGATCACATTCCAGAATGTTATTGATATTGTTTTCTTGTATATAAAATACAGTTTTTACATTTTTGCTAAGATACTGACATTGTTACTGTGGCGTGTAGAGTGATGTTACAAAACTAGAAAACTGAGAACTTTGAAGTCCTTGATTAAAACTGAGTTGAAGGTGACTTATTGAACACAAAATGTGGTATCTTTACCCAGTGGGTAGTAGGTACCCAGCACCTGATCATGTCCCATACTGGGCCGAAAGGGGGTTTCCTTCTGAGTAAAGTCCGCAAAGTGTGTCCTAATCTCTCCTTTAGTGGACTTGGCCCAGTGCGGAGGAGGGATTTGGTTACCTGTGAGGTCACCGTTACTCGGCCAATCAGTGGCGGATCCAGGGGGGGGCGATCGGGGCGATCGCCCCCCCTAGCAGACACTTGCTGCTGACGGCTGCACAGTATGTTCAGGTCCGTCCAGCCGTAACAGGCAGGGACAGTGTGCTGCCCGGCTGCTCTGATTGTGTTTAAAACACAATCAGAGCACCCGGGCAGCACACTGTCCCTGCCTGTCACGGCTGGACGGACCTGCACATAGTGTGCAGCCGTCGGCAGCCTAAGATGTTAGAAAGGGACGGGGCCTAAATCGCCCCCCCCCCCCCCCCTAAATCGCCCCGGGTACACCAGTTTTCTAGATCCGCCCCTGCGGCCAATGACCTATTCACAGAGGGAACTAACAAGAGAAGGCTCTCCCCATCCCCATGGGTGTATGCAGTGTCTTCTGGGTCATGTAATATATGGCTTCAGCAGGGTATCCATTTCTTATATGTGCATGACCCCCATGTGGGAGCAAGGAGAATAAATAAAAGTATTTGTACAAAGAGAACTGCACGGCAGATGCGCTTTCTATTCCAGTTCATAAATAAGGCCCATGATCGTGATATATAGGATAGCGCCATAATCAGTGATAATTGGTAATGGTTCTCATTAGCTACTGATGTGAGTGAGTTCTCTGTACAGCGCTTCGGAATTAGTGGCGCTATATAAATAGTTTCTGCTGATGATGATTACAAGACCAACATCCGTCATGTCTTTTGATTGTTGCAATAAAAAGTATATAAATAAACGCTACATAATTTTCTGAGTGTACCTTTATATGCCTATGGACAAGCTAAAGGACAAGGGAAACGGATAATTCTCCTCTATGGCGAAATCCATTTAAAATAGTTTACTTATATAGCACCACCATATTAAGCAGAGCTGTACAATCGGATAATTTCAGTTTCATACTCTGCTGCACCTAGTTCTAGGAGCAGGCCCCACACATTTGTAATTAATTGTCTCGTCACTAACCTCACTGACCTGATTTACAGTCTATACATATGTATAGGTTTAAACTAATCCCAGCTGCTGAATAATACATCTTACTCTTCCTTGCAGGCTTAGAGATGCTCCTGGGTGACGTTTATGACACAGTCTTTTCCACACTTTCTTCTCCGCGCTCGTTCACAGAAACCGCGATCTATCGTATCCTGCAGAGACGCTTTCTGGGCGTGCAGCTAATCACAGCAGGCAGATTCCGATGTAAGTGCTAAAACATGTATGTGATTCACATGACACGATGGCATGACTTGTAGGTGACGTCATGGCTGGATTTAGCACCTAGGCCTGTGCCTGAAGGGCAGAGGATGAAAGGCAGATTTTTTTATACATTGCATGTGTCCCAACCTTATTCTTTCTACAGCAAAAAATAAAGTGATGGAAGTTTAATGAAGTTGAGGTTATATTCTGTAGAGTAGTGAAGTTACATTATGTGCTGTGGACCAACTGATGAAGCTTTGTAATGTTCTGTCTATATCATGTGGCCCAGTGACAGGCAACCTGATACTCTTTAGGGGCCACATGTGAGGCCTAAAACCTTCTAAAGGGCCGCACAAAATAACCTTAATCTCAGTAATAAGTTAAAACAGTGGTTCCCAAAGTGTGCGCCACGGCGCTGTCACAGGGGTGCCGTGGCCAGGGAAAAAAAACAAAAACAAAAAAACTTACCAATCAAGCAGCGCCTGGGACCCAGCATCCTCCTCCCTCCTCGCTTCTCAGTGAATGTCGGACGTAACATCATCACGGCAGGCGTGAGAGAGGAGGATGCTGGGTCCCGGGCGCCGACGGATTGGTAAGAAGACAGAAGAAAAGAGAAGAAAAAGAAGAAAGAAGGCCAAGTACGGTAAGTAAAGAAACGGAAGGGAAATAGTGATAGGAAACAGCAATGGGGGGGACAAAAGAATGAAGGAGGGGGCAGAGTGAAGATGAAGGAGGACACTGTTTGGATGAAGGCGGCACAGACTGTGTGGATGAAGGAGGCCACAGAGTGTGTGGATGAAGGAGGGCACAGAGTGTGTGGATGAAGGAGGGCACAGAGTGTGTGGATGAAGGAGGGCACAGAGTGTGTGGATGAAGGAGTGCACAGAGTGTGTGGATGAAGGGGGCACAGACTGTGTGGATGAAGGAGGGCACAGAGTGTGTGGATGAAGGAGGACACTGTTTGGATGAAGGGGGCACAGACTGTGTGGATGAAGGGGGCACAGACTGTGTGGATGAAGGAGGGCACAGAGTATGTGGATGAAGGAGGACACTGTTTGGATGAAGGCGGCACAGACAGTGTGGATAAAGGGGGCACAGACTGTGTGGATGAAGGAGGGCACAGAGTGTGTGGATGAAGGAGGGCACAGAGTGTGTGGATGAAGGAGGGCACAGAGTGTGTGGATTAAGGAGGGCAAAGAGTGTGTGGATGAAGGGGCACAGACTGTGTGGATGAAGGAGGGCACAGAGTGTGTGGATGAAGGAGGGCACAGAGTGTGTGGATGAAGGAGGGCACAGACTGTGTGGATGAAGGAGGGCACAGAGTGTGTGGATGACGGAGGGCACAGAGTGTGTGGATGAAGGGGGGCACAGAGTGTGTGGATGAAGGGGGGCACAGAGTGTGTGGATGAAGGGGGCACAGACTGTGTGGATGAAGGAGGGCACAGAGTGTGTGGATGAAGGAGGGCATAGAGTGTGTGGATGAAGGAGGGCACAGAGTGTGTGGATGAAGGGGGCACATAGTGTGTGGATGAAGGAGGGCATAGAGTGTGTGGATGAAGGGGGCACATAGTGTGTGGATGAAGGAGGGCACAGAGTGTGTGGATGAAGGAGGGCACAGAGTGTGTGGATGAAGGAGGGCACAGAGTGTGTGGATGCAGGAGGGCACAGAGTGTGTGGATGAAGGAGGGCACAGAGTGTGTGGATGCAGGATGGCACAGGGTGTGTGGATGAGGGAGGACACAGGGTGTGTGGATGAAGGATGGCACAGGGTGTGTGGATGAAGGATGGCACAGGGTGTGTGGATGAAGGGGGCACATAGTGTGTGGATGAAGGAGGGCACAGAGTGTGTGGATGAAGGAGGACACAGGGTGTGTGGATGAAGGGGGCACAGAGTGTGTGGATGAAGGAGGGCACAGAGTGTGTGGATGAAGGGGGCACAGAGTGTGTGGATGAAGGGGGGCACCGAGTGTGTGGATGAAGGAGGGCACAGAGTATGTGGATGAAGGAGGGCACAGAGTGTGTGGATGAAGGATGGCACAGGGTGTGTGGATGAAGGATGGCACAGGGTGTGTGGATGAAGGAGGGCACAGAGTGTGTGGATGAAGGAGGGCACAGAGTATGTGGATGAGGGAGGGCACAGAGTGTGTGGATGAAGGAGGGCACAGAGTGTGTGGATGAAGGAGGGCACAGAGTATGTGGATGAGGGAGGGCACAGAGTGTGTGGATGAAGGAGGGCACATAGTGTGTGGATGAAGGGGGCACATAGTGTGTGGATGAAGGAGGCACAGAGTGTGTGGATGAAGGAGGGCGCAGAGTGTGTGGATGAAGGAGGGCACAGAGTGTGTGGATGAAGTAGGGCACAGAGTGTGTGGATGAAGGGGGCACATAGTGTGTGGATGAAGGGGGCACATAGTGTGTGGATGAAGGGGGCACAGAGTGTGTGGATGAAGGAGGGCACAGAGTGTGTGGATGAAGGGGGCACATAGTGTGTGGATGAAGGAGGGCACAGAGTGTGTGGATGAAGGAGGGCACAGAGTGTGTGGATGAAGGAGGGCACAGAGTGTGTGGATGAAGGAGGGCACAGAGTGTGTGGATGAAGGAGGGCACAGAGTGTGTGGATGAAGGGGGCACAGAGTGTGTGGATGAAGGAGGGCGCAGAGTGTGTAGATGAAGGAGGGCACAGGAGTGTGTGGATGAAGGAGGGCACAGAGTGTGTGGATGAAGGAGGGCACAGAGTGTGTGGATGAAGGAGGGCACAGGAGTGTGTGGATGAAGGAGGGCACAGAGTGTGTGGATGAAGGAGGGCACAGAGTGTGTGGATGAAGGAGGGCACAGAGTGTGTAGATGAAGGAGGGCACAGGAGTGTGTGGATGAAGGAGGGCACAGAGTGTGTGGATGAAGGAGGGCACAGAGTGTGTGGATGAAGGAGGGCACAGAGTGTGTGGATGAAGGAGGGCACAGAGTGTGTGGATGAAGGAGGGCACAGAGTGTGTGGATGAAGGAGGGCACAGAGTGTGTGGATGAAGGAGGGCACAGAGTGTGTGGATGAAGGGGGCACAGAGTGTGTGGATGAAGGAGGGCACAGAGTGTGTAGATGAAGGAGGGCACAGGAGTGTGTGGATGAAGGAGGGCACAGAGTGTGTGGATGAAGGAGGGCACAGAGTGTGTGGATGAAGGAGGGCACAGAGTGTGTGGATGAAGGAGGGCACAGAGTGTGTGGATGAAGGAGGACACAGAGTGTGTGGATGCAGGGGCACAGAGTGTGTGGATGAAGTAGGGCACAGAGTGTGTGGATGAAGGAGGGCACAGAGTGTGTGGATGAAGGAGGGCACAGAGTGTGTGGATGAAGGAGGGCACAGAGTGTGTGGATGCAGGGGCACAGAGTGTGTGGATGAAGTAGGGCACAGAGTGTGTGGATGAAGGAGGGCACAGAGTGTGTGGATGAAGGAGGGCACAGAGTGTGTGGATGAAGGAGGGCACAGGAGTGTGTGGATGAAGGAGGGCACAGAGTGTGTGGATGAAGGAGGGCACAGAGTGTGTGGATGAAGGAGGGCACAGAGTGTGTGGATGAAGGAGGGCACAGAGTGTGTGGATGAAGGGGGCACAGAGTGTGTGGATGAAGGAGGGCACAGAGTGTGTAGATGAAGGAGGGCACAGGAGTGTGTGGATGAAGGAGGGCACAGAGTGTGTGGATGAAGGAGGGCACAGAGTGTGTGGATGAAGGAGGGCACAGAGTGTGTGGATGAAGGAGGGCACAGAGTGTGTGGATGAAGTAGGGCACAGAGTGTGTGGATGAAGGGGGCACATAGTGTGTGGATGAAGGGGGGCACAGAGTGTGTGGATGAAGGGGGGCACAGAGTGTGTGGATGAAGGGGGCACAGAGTGTGTGGATGAAGGGGGGCACAGAGTGTGTGGATGAAGGGGGCACAGAGTGTGTGGATGAAGGAGGGCACAGGAGTGTGTGGATGAAGGAGGGCACAGAGTGTGTGGATGAAGGGGGCACAGAGTGTGTGGATGAAGGAGGGCGCAGAGTGTGTAGATGAAGGAGGGCACAGGAGTGTGTGGATGAAGGAGGGCACAGAGTGTGTGGATGAAGGAGGGCGCAGAGTGTGTAGATGAAGGAGGGCACAGGAGTGTGTGGATGAAGGAGGGCACAGAGTGTGTGGATGAAGGAGGGCGCAGAGTGTGTAGATGAAGGAGGGCACAGGAGTGTGTGGATGAAGGAGGGCATAGAGTGTGTGGATGAAGGAGGGCACAGAGTGTGTGGATGAAGGAGGGCACAGGAGTGTGTGGATGAAGGAGGGCACAGAGTGTGTGGATGAAGGAGGGCACAGAGTGTGTGGATGAAGGAGGGCACAGAGTGTGTAGATGAAGGAGGGCACAGGAGTGTGTGGATGAAGGAGGGCACAGAGTGTGTGGATGAAGGAGGGCACAGAGTGTGTGGATGAAGGAGGGCACAGAGTGTGTGGATGAAGGAGGGCACAGAGTGTGTGGATGAAGGAGGGCACAGAGTGTGTGGATGAAGGAGGGCACAGAGTGTGTGGATGAAGGAGGGCACAGAGTGTGTGGATGAAGGGGGCACAGAGTGTGTGGATGAAGGAGGGCACAGAGTGTGTAGATGAAGGAGGGCACAGGAGTGTGTGGATGAAGGAGGGCACAGAGTGTGTGGATGAAGGAGGGCACAGAGTGTGTGGATGAAGGAGGGCACAGAGTGTGTGGATGAAGGAGGGCACAGAGTGTGTGGATGAAGGAGGGCACAGAGTGTGTGGATGAAGGAGGGCACAGGAGTGTGTGGATGAAGGAGGGCACAGAGTGTGTGGATGAAGGAGGGCACAGAGTGTGTGGATGAAGGAGGGCACAGAGTGTGTGGATGAAGGAGGGCACAGAGTGTGTGGATGAAGGGGGCACAGAGTGTGTGGATGAAGGAGGGCACAGAGTGTGTAGATGAAGGAGGGCACAGGAGTGTGTGGATGAAGGAGGGCACAGAGTGTGTGGATGAAGGAGGGCACAGAGTGTGTGGATGAAGGAGGGCACAGAGTGTGTGGATGAAGGAGGGCACAGAGTGTGTGGATGAAGTAGGGCACAGAGTGTGTGGATGAAGGGGGCACATAGTGTGTGGATGAAGGGGGGCACAGAGTGTGTGGATGAAGGGGGGCACAGAGTGTGTGGATGAAGGGGGCACAGAGTGTGTGGATGAAGGGGGGCACAGAGTGTGTGGATGAAGGGGGCACAGAGTGTGTGGATGAAGGAGGGCACAGGAGTGTGTGGATGAAGGAGGACACAGAGTGTGTGGATGAAGGAGGGCACAGAGTGTGTGGATGAAGGGGGCACAGAGTGTGTGGATGAAGGGGGCACATAGTGTGTGGATGAAGGAGGCACAGAGTGTGTGGATGAAGGAGGGCACAGAGTGTGTGGATGAAGGAGGGCACAGAGTGTGTGGATGAAGGAGGGCACAGAGTGTGTGGATGAAGGAGGGCACAGAGTGTGTGGATGAAGGAGGGCACAAAGTGTGTGGATGAAGGAGGCACAGAGTGTGTGGATGAAGGAGGGCACAGAGTGTGTGGATGAAGGAGGGCACAGAGTGTGTGGATGAAGGAGGGCACAGGGTGTGTGGATGAAGGAGGGCACAGAGTGTGTGGATGAAGGAGGGCACAAAGTGTGTGGATGAAGGAGGGCACAGAGTGTGTGGATGAAGGAGGGCACAGAGTGTGTGGATGAAGGAGGGCACAGAGTGTGTGGATGAAGTAGGGCACAGAGTGTGTGGATGAAGGGGGCACATAGTGTGTGGATGAAGGAGGGCACAGAGTGTGTGGATGAAGGAGGGCACAAAGTGTGTGGATGAAGGAGGGCACAGAGTGTGTGGATGAAGTAGGGCACAGAGTGTGTGGATGAAGGAGGGCACAGAGTGTGTGGATGAAGGAGGGCACAGAGTGTGTGGATGAAGGAGGGCACAGAGTGTGTGGATGAAGGGGGCACAGAGTGTGATGACTTTTGTACATGTTGTTGTTTTATTTTGTTTGACCTTATTCCTCTTAATATTAACTGTATATTATTCTTTGACAGAAATATAATTTAAAAGAATATATAAAAATATTAATTTCCCTTCAATTTATGTGTATTATTTTTGCAAACAACTTACTAAGTATTTCTGTCCTGGCCTAAATACTTATTACGTTATTTTGACCCAACTACTTATAAAACTGTACTGCTAGGTAATTATTTTGGAGGGGTGCCTTGAAAAAATTATGGTGACTCTAAGGGTGTGGCGAACTGCAAAAGTTTGGGAACCACTAAGTTAAAACAATATATTTATTATTAGAAAGAGACAGCTATCTGTAATAACAGATCAGCAGGCACTTTATACAAGTGTTACAAGCTATAACAAACACATCTGACTATAAAGCAGGAAGGACCCGGGGGCCGCAGATGGGTGAAGGCTTGGTGGGCACATTTGGCCCTAGGATCGGGCTTAGTGCGCACCAGGTTGTGGGCCTTCAGGCTCCAATCATGTAACTCGAGCCCCAGTGGATGTATTTGTTACACATAGATTTTATAGAGTTTGGATTCTGTTTCTGAAACATCAGTTGATAAATGTTCATTTTAGATTGTTGGAAACTCTGTAACAATACATACAAATAAAATCAGAAAACATAATAAAGACGATATCGGCAAGCTTTTGGTAATTGATGGTTGAACCACACAACATTCATCTACTTTGACTGTGTGTAGTGGAAGCTTGGGGGATGTTTTCTTTGGGATTGGGAATAAGATGGGTTCAAAGTTCAGAAAAAATCTCCTGGTTGTATTCATACAGCATCCAAACATTTTAGCTAAAAACTGTAATATTAAATTCTTTATATGTGTAATACAAGAAAGTAATATTACATATCAATGACAATTACACATTGACATTGCACACAGTAAATATGTAGTATAGTAAATTATTGTACAAGTTGCTGCACAAAAAACCCTTTGTTGGTGCTATGAATTTGGATTTGTACAAATGCACCTACATTTCCACCAATGTACATGGTTGTGCCAGTCGGTGGCATTAGATTAAAATCTCACAAATCCCCCCATCCCTGTTAATCTATCTTGCTTTGCCCACATTAGGTTATTATAGGGTAATTCCAGTGAATATTATAATAATCCATTTATTATCTTAGATATTCAGTTCCCTCCGATTAGCTTACATACATTTAGATTTTTGATAAATAGTGAACTGAAGTGATAGATTTAACCCTAAATGAATCATCATTTATATTGGAGTCTCTGATTTCTTATAGGTCCTTCAGCTTGTGAAGTGCAGAGGTTCACGTCTTCACAGATGGGGGATGTATACGTACCGTCCTGCGACGATAATGGTGACTATGAGCAAGGCCAGTGCCAAGCCGGAGGACAGTGTTGGTGTGTGGACTCCATGGGACGTGAAATCTCTGGATCTCGGATACTGGGAGATTCTCCGAAATGCAGTGAGGAGCAAAGACATTTTATTATAGTAGTTTTGTGTTCCAGGATCAATATTCAAATCAGAACAATGTCATTCTTGTTTGTCAATTCTACCATGTATTCAGACATAAAAGTCACATTACAGGGTACTAGCCACAGTGTTGATTTTTCTAAATGGATAAAATATAAAAGCTTTAGTATTCCTCTGTATTAAGCTTATTATTTGTTCTGGAAATGATTACTTTCTAGGTATTACTTCCTTTTCTTCTGTCTTTCCTGTATCCAAAATTAGAGGGAGGAGACAGATTCAGCAGCAATATACTAGTGGAAAGAGAAAGAGGGGGCGTGTTGCTGTACTTTAAGTGGATGAGATCCTTACTCGTAGACACTTGTGTAGTTTTATGAGAGGAAATATTGCTATTGGCGCATTTTCTATAATCATGGAGCTCATTTACGAGGTGCAACAATATGCACTATGATTTAGCACCATTACGCCTCTGTAATCCAGCCAGCGCACATCAAGTTGAACATCCCCTCTCCTTTCTTGGGAGCCACTTCCGCAAAGAAAGAGTGTGCCTAGAGGTATGAAAATCTTTTGAGGCCCATCAGGCCCATCATGTGTAAACTTCACATCGAGACCCAACCTTCTACCCCTTTAGTATTTTAGTAATACTATTTTATGTATTTTTCTCTTAAAATACTGCTTGGTTTAGCCTCATACATGGCTTAAAGAGACGTGAGAGTGAAGGATATCAGGATGGGCCAGCGTGGGAAACTTCTTGCCACTCTACCATAAAACCCATATTTACAAAGTGTGCGTTCTATTGTTGTCCCATGCACATATACTCTGATCTTTGTCATGGATGACTGTAGCTCCTTTAGAGTTGACATTGGCCTCTTGTGGGTTCCCATACTACAGCTCTTCTCGCCCGGACACTCAGTTTTGGAGGACGCCCTGTTCTAGGCATTTGTTCCAGAGCTTCTCATTTTTTGTATGATTTATTTAACTGAGCTTCCGGCTTTACTCAGTGCAGGGGCAGCACGGTGGCTAAGTGGTTAGCACTTCTGCCTCACAGCGCTGGGGTCATGAGTTCAATACCCGTCCATGGCCTTATCTGTGAGGAGTTTGTATGTTCTCCCCGTGTTTTTCGTGGGTTTCCTCTGGGTGCTCCGGTTTCCTCCCACACTCCAAAAACATACTAGTAGGTTAATTGGCTGCTATCAAAAAATTGACCCTAGTTTCTCTCTCTCTCTATGTCTGTCTGTCTGTGTGTATGTTAGGGAATTTAGACTGTAAGCTCCAATGGGGCAGGGACTGATGTGAATGAGTTCTCTGTACAGTGCTGCGGAATCAGTGGCGCTATATAAATAAATGGTGATGATGATGATGCTTTGGGAATATTCTTGTACCCTTTTCCTTATTGACACTTCTCAATGACCTTGTCCTGAATGTGCTTTGAATGTTATTTTGTCTATGTGACCTGGAGAGGTATTTATGCTATCATCATGACACACCTTAACACCTTAAGTGGATGACAATAAACTATTAATGTGAAGACCGTTGATTACTTCAGAGGAAATCTAGTATGGATATAGCAAGGGGGTAAATACTTATGCAATTACTGTTTACAGGTTGTTATTTTTTTTATTTTGCAAATTGTATCCTTATAGCAGTAAATATATCAAGGTGCACCTAAAGCAGAGGTTCCTACCTTCAGTTCTCAAGCCCCACTAACAGTCCAGTTTTTAAGGATATCCATGTATGAGCATACATAGTTGAATCTAAATAACGAAGGCACTAAATAAATCACGTATACCCAAAGATCGGGAATCCTTAACTTGGACTGTTAGTGGAACTTGGGGATTGGATTTGGTAAACATTGATCTAGAGTATCACTCCTGATAAGTCAAAAGGCAGACGTTTAGCATTATTATTATTATTATTATTAATATTTTTATCAATCTTTATTAATAATAATAATGACTTTATTAATGATAATAATGATTAGAGACCCTAACCATAAGATAAAATGGAAGATTACATAAGGGGTAGACTGTAGTTTTGTGCGTTAAAGGTCGTTTGGGATCACGGGTGCCCTTGGTAGGAAATGTGCTTTTTATAATTGGGTGTTTTAGAAAATTTGTTTTGCCATGTCAAGGAGTCTAGTTACGTCATGGTGTGTTCAGAACATACGGGTTTAGTGATCATGCACTGAGGACCACTCAAGACCTTTTGGTAAAATCAGTCCTATAAGAACATTTAGAATTAGTTTTTATTGGTAAGTGGTAATTAAATGATTTGGTAACTTTTTTTGCTATGCCAATTCACCCAGAGGGATTGTGTGATATGTTCTTTCCCGGGATGTAAAGATAGGCACTAAGATACTTTTTTATAAAATGTAATTATTTAAGTTGGTTTCTGTAAGAAATCTTTTTTGCAGCAGTTTCCTTAAGACGTTCAGATGTTCACTAATTAAGGAGTGAAAATCAAACCAGTTTTGGGGGTTCCTGAGTTAAAATTATTGCAGGCTGTCCAAAACATTTTTAAGGTGGAATATTGTGCACATCTGTATTGAAGTTGGTAAAATAATTTTCTTATTAGTAAAATTGTAGGATAAACGTATGGGTCATTATATACAATATATAGGAGAACATGAATATACTTGCAACCCCACTAGAATCATTATGCAATCATTAATAAATTAATTGTGTATGCTGCTTTCTTTTCTTAAACACATCCACAGGTATCTTCCAAGACTGCAAGGTCAGAAGAAGACAGGTTCTCTCTGCTTTGTTTCATGGACCTACAGGACACTTTGGCGAACACAGCATGTTCTTGACTCAAGAAGAGGAATTGGGGGCAAAAATAAGCACAAAATTCTGCCCCTCTTACGTCGTGGAAACATTCTTCAATTCAGGACTCCGGCTTCAAACTGGCAATGAGGCAAAAGATTTGAAGCTTCAGCTCGACAGTTTCATCCGTGACCTGATCGATGGACTCTTCTCATCCAAAGAACAAATTCAATTTGCTCTACGATTCATTTCTAACCCCGTAGGACTTCAAAAAAACCTATTTGGAGGAAAATATCTAAAAAACTTGGCTTCATTCAACTTCACAGGAGCAATCGGTACACAAAGCAAATTCAGCTTTAGTGACTTTTTCCAACAGATCGGTTTAACCGGGATGTACAGTGGAGGAAACTTCAGAGAGCTTGCTAAATTGTTTTCCACAGAAGAAGATTCTTACTTAACTAAAGACTCATCAAACTTCTCAAAACCAGACTTTAACCTGAACCAGCCAATATTGGCCAGTTTTGGCCGCTCAGTCAATCTGAAGGAGAACCAGGATCGTGTAGCATTCTTTTCATCTATTTTAGAGCTTAAAGAATTTTCAAAATTTCTGCGAGATGTTATTTCCATTCCACCAAATATTGCTGAAGATGTTTATGAGGCTGTGAAGATCATCATAGGGTCTAAAGACTGCGAGGAGAGACCGACTGGCTTATTTGTTCCGACCTGTACAAAGGAGGGCAGATATGAACAAATTCAGTGCAGTAAATCTGATTGCTGGTGTGTCGATGGACAGGGTCAGGAAATTCAAGGATCAAGGACTCGGGATAAACAACCAAGGTGTCCGTCAAAGTGCGAGCAGGAACGTCAAAGTCAAATAGCCTTTAGGAAGAGTCAGCCTGCCGGGTCAGCGCAGTTCATTCCTGCATGTAATCAGAAAGGGGATTACTTAAGGGTTCAATGTGCTGGTAAAAATTGCTTTTGTGTAGACGTGGATGGCAGGAATATTCCAGGAACTGAAAAACTATCGGGAGAAGATATTCAGTGTAAGTTAACTATTCTTTAAAATTAAAGAATTTTACCAAGATTTGCCTTAATTTTAAAACATACCCATACTTTCTACATAGTAACATAGTAACATAGTTGATGAGGTTGAAAAAAGACATCGGTCCATCAAGTTCAACCTATTTTGGATCTCCTGCGATCCTGTACTTATGTTTGAAATTGATCCAGAGTAATCAACCGCCAATCTGTTTCAATTGTGAAAATCACTCCAGACCCAATAGTGCAGTCCTATTTTTACCCTATATCCACTACTATCCTTCATTTTAATTAACGGTCGTATCCCTGGATACACTTTTCCGCTAAAAATTTGTCTAACCCTTTCTTAAACATATCTATTGAATCTGCCATCACAACCTTCCCTGGCAGTGAATTCCATATCTTGACTGCCCTTACTGTAAAGAACCCCTTCCTTTGCTGGTTGTGAAATTTCCTCTCCTCTAATCTTAGGGGGTGACCACGTGTCCTGTGTATAGTCCTTGGGGTAAAAAGCTCCCATGAAAGTTCTCTGTATTGACCCTCAATGATTACAATGATATGAACCTGGCATCTCCCAGTAAGATGATCACAAAGCGAATGAATGACTGAATTCAATGCATTTCCGATTGGAAAATTGATACAATTTTGTCGACGCCGGAATCCACCAAAATCACAATGTGAGCTCATCCCATTTTTGAGAATAGGCCACTTTCCCGGTAGATCATGCTGATTTATTATTTTGTCATGAAAAACACGGACTGTTGGCAGACATATTATAATTATCTGTTTTTCTTTCCGCTTTAGGCCCAAGCGATTGCCAACTGGCTGCCGGCAAAGCATTCCTACAGGCTGCAAGCTCACTGTTGTCTAAACTCCCCACACCGCCTGAACAAGTTTATATACCGCAGTGCTCCCCTAGTGGAGAATGGAGGATGGTGCAGTACAGTGGCCCAACTGAGCAAGCCTTTGAATTGTACGAGAGGTGGACAGCTCAGAATGCAAACGTCTCGTTCTCTGAAACTCTCCAAGTATTATTGAAATATAAAGAGTCATCATTGCAGAGTTTTTCCTCCTTTGTGCAGACACTCTATGAAAACGGACATCAAAATGTTTTCCCAGTTTTCTCCAAATATTCCCTATTCGGTGACGTTCCAGGAGAAATCTTGGCTGGGAATGTGACCATGTTGGCACCGGCTAATGTATTGTTGAACCCATATATTTTCTGGAGACTATTGAGCATGAGTCTCACTTACTATCCGGGGTCGTACCGGGACTTCTCCGTACCTCTTGGACACTTTGAGAAACGGATTTGGTGGTGTGTTGATAGGGATGGACAGAAACTTCGAGGATCAGAAACGGTATCAAACAAACCACCAAAATGTAAGTAGCAGAGTATCTATAATATAAATGTCTAGTGGCGTGTGTTAGTCTGTCTGTGTGTGTGTGGAAAAAATAAAACCAAGCTGCAGCGCCACCTGCTGGGTGGAGTTATACACTGACCTACTAAATTCTTAGTGTGTGTGTAAAAAAAAATTCAGAAAGGGGTGAAATTTGGTATACTAAGATGTTTTTAATTTGTTAATTTAATTTGTTAATTGTTAAAAGTGTTTCTAAAGATTTTAAAAAATATATATATATATTTCTTGAAGGAGAAGTGACAGTTGGGAGTGGTTGGTGGTTGCCGGGGGTGACAGTGGGGAGTGGTTGGTGGTTGAGGCCTGGGCTATGGCCCAAATGCATGACAAGAACCTTTTTAACACCTTAAGTAGCTTGATTTGACTAGAATGCATGAGTATCATGCACGGGTTAACTTGTTTCTTTATAATAATAGAACACTACAGGGCGATACCAAACTCTGTAGCAGCTGTTTACACTGTCAATTAAAAGGAATAGGAAAAGTGGAGATGTTGCCCATAGCAACCAATCAGATTGCAGCTTTCAGTTTTTAGAATGTACTAGATAAATGATAACTAGAATCTGATTGGTTGCTATGAGCAACACCTCCACATTTCCTTTTTAGAAAGTTTGATATATCTACCCCCCAAGGGTGTTCCATCCTATGAAACCAGACATTCAGAAAACCAAACTGCTTGTTACTCTGTGGCATATGGAGGAGTGGAATATATTTATAAAGACAGATCATACTACAGATGTCCTAAAGCATATAACGTAAAATTGTATCTCTTATACCTCATAATGACTGAAATAATCGAGTGTTGCTTTATATAAGGGATAGAAAGAATGTTTTAGCAGAATCCTTCAGACAGCAAAATCATTAGGGACGACCTCTCTATATAAATGTACAAAATATTATTCATTTTTTTATTTAACTAAGGAAGAGATTAGCTAAACTCTACTGTCAGCAGCACAGATTAGCAATAAATCATGGCGCTACATCACCTAGAGAAAGTGATGTGTTTCCTCTTATCTGTCCTTCCAGGTCCCAGAACTTGCGAAATAGCGAAACAGAAGACTTTGCAATTCATAGAGGAGGCCAGAGGCGTAATTACTGCGTCAAATGCTTCGCTCTTCCCTCCGGGTTACAGCTTCTTACTGGCGAACGGGATACGACTGTCACCGAGTGATCTGCTGTACACAGAAGAATACAAATCATGGGTCATGTTATTTGAGGGGTTCTGGAATAAAGAGACATATGCACTGCAACTTGCTGCCTATTCAAGTACGTAAATGAGGGGATTACATTTTTTGTCTTACAGGGGTGTAAGTAGGAATTTTCCAGGCCTGGGCACAGAGGTTTGTAAATACACCCCCATAACCTGCAAAAGTTTAGTCTACACCTTCCTTTCCGGTTGTCCTTTCTTTGTCCTCCAAAGTTTTGACAACTGTGGTACAATATAACATGTATAAAAGTACTGTAGAAGTGGCACTTCGCCTATGTACATAGTAAAACTCAAATACTGAGAATTGCACTTTCATTGTACACCACACTGCACAGACACCGCACTGCGCAGGCACCGCACTGCGCAGACACCGCACTGCGCAGGCACCGCACTGCACAGACACCGCACTGCGCAGGCACCGCACTGCACAGACACCGCACTGCGCAGGCACCACATTGCACAGACACCGCACTGCGCAGGCACCGCACTGCACAGACACCGCACTGCGCAGGCACCGCACTGCGCAGGCACCGCACTGCACAGACACCGCACTGCGCAGGCACCGCACTGCGCAGACACCGCACTGCGCAGGCACCGCACTGCACAGACACCGCACTGCAGCGGTGCAATTTTTAATGATAGATATATAATTAGGTCTGTCCCCACATCCACCTGATTTTTCTACCTTTCTGACAACCTGGGCTCCTGTTTCTGCGGCCCACCCCTGGTTACACCTCTTCTGAGTAGTTTCATAGCAGGAACTTTTATAAAAACATGTGCACATGAAATTGTACCCAAAGAAATAATCATATGTTTGCTTCCATTTTTTAACCTGCTCTGGAGAAACTACTGGTAGACAATTGTATATGTTGGGTTATTGCACCTCTTTTGCATATTTACCTGTTCACCAGTTTTCCTAAATGACCCCCCAGATCATTACTAAAGTACATTTGTACATTAATATTCCCATGTGTGGCTGCTTGCAAATAAATACTTCTGGCGTGTGTAGGGCTCACCACTGGGCTTTGTACAGCTTGTACTTGCAAGGTGTCAATATGATGTCCATTGTTTACCTGTTACCCCGATGGTCCCCAGAATTCAGGATATATATTTTTTCTGCTTCCAGGATCTTTCTCTGGCCCGCCCTAAGCCCATTCTCCCACTGCATTTATCTGTAGTAACATAAATAAGTGCAAATATCACTGCCCATGTTTACTTTTTTTAAAATATGTACAGTATATAATAATGATATAACAGTTAAAATAAAATGAAAACAGCAATGTTGAAAATGAGCTGCGGGTCGCCTCTGTCACTGCCGCGCTGCTATTACATAAGCTGTAATGTTTGGGCTAGGCAACCCGCTGCTGTCCAGCAATTGTGGAGCTTCCAGTCCTAGCACACCAAGCGGGCAGGTCATGCTGGTACTTGTAGTTCCACAACAGCTGTTGAACCATCGGTTGCATCGTCCTGGTTTGACATTTTTTACTATGTCACAATATTTACACTTTGTTTCCTGGTTTTATATATATATATATATATATATATATATATATATATATATATATATGTTTCATGTATCGTTTACCTATCCACACAGCTCTGAAGTTTTTTTGGCAAGGCAGATTTAATACCAAAGAGACCACTGGGTTATTAGATGTCCCATACACCCCTCAATGTGATGTATTTGGGAACTGGGAACCGGTACAGTTTTATCAGGGCACTGGTGAGTATAATTTCTCTATATTATTCTGTCTAGGTGATTCTATAACATTTGTAGAATTATAAAATTGTAATTGTAGAAAGTTAAGTTTCATTTATGGGGGATAGTCACTTCTGATGACCCAACAGTTACTTGTAAACCCCCTGCCAAGACCTTTGTTGTGTCTCAATGTGTCAGAGAAATGTCAGCATATGATAGTATCTCTACGGGACTCATATAACCTAATATTGAGTAAAATAGACTGGTATAGACATATCACGGTAACTAAATATATTTTTTTAGGTCATTACTGGTGTGTGGATGATGACGGTAACTACATCACCGGTTCCCTGGTGAAGCGGACCACCAGCCCCCCACAATGTAAGATTTTATGTTGACCAAACATATTGTGTATTCCAGCATAAATCAAACAACACAAATCAGCACTGCATTCACTTACACTGATACAGAGAGCTTTCATTACTCAGGAAATATGAGCAAAATGTCTCTATAGGGTGTAGAGCCGTTGCCTATTTACTTCAAAGGCCAAAGGAATGTTTATAATTAGAAACCTAATAGACATTACTGTAGGTGACTGCGGGGCCGTACACCTCTCCACTCACACGACACGCGCACCCCCAGCCGTTTATAGTTACATATTTTAATTTTGTTTAAATCGACCGCCCACTTTGTTTTTAAAGCACTTTCACAGCAGCCCTGCGGATAACATAACATAACATCCAAATTATGTGCCCTCTTTCTTAGACATTGCAGTGCACATTAAACCACACTGTTACCCCAAGCACTTTAAGCACACATTTTATAAGATTACACCTCATCTTATGCAGGTCTGACATCATGTCAAAAAACTGAAACAAACACACTGATCTCCAGCTGGATGCCTAGAAAGTTTTCTGCTATCAAGACTGGCACATCTGATGTATTTATACCGAGCTGCACACAGGTAATGTCCTGCATGGGAAATATCTCCTGTATTGTACACACTACTAAGATTTTTATGTTCTCTCCTGCTTGCTGCAACAATGCCCGTGGGTCCGTGTGTGCGATATTGTGTCATCTGTAGATTAACAGAACTAGAGCCTTATAAATGCTCATTGGCAAACTATAGAGCCAGCTGGGAACTAGTTAGTTTTACTGTTCTACTATATTTGTCTATAAATATAACTCATCACATTAATATAAAAAGTGCATATATAGTATAAGAAGAATGTACATAGTAAATATTCTGTGCTATACTGGAGTGATTTCCACCTGTGTATAACATGCATTTTTTTTTATTCCTAATCGCAAACTAAAAGGGTTAATTGTCTTAATAATATCATAATATTTATTAACTGTTAAAATTCCCTTTTCTGAACCCTTCTAGGCAGTTAAAGCAGGATGCATTGTCTTGTCTCTCTCTATATATAAATGGTTTAATAGCATTTATATTAATTGAATAAATTCACTATTTAATTTTCATACCCAGTTGTAGTAATAGAATTAAATTGTGGGAAAGATGATAATCAGAAGTTGTATTGATTACAACAGGTATAATATATAAAAATTTCCCCCAAAAAAGGTGAAAACATTTTCCTTAGGCGTTGGTTATTTATTTCACCATCAACATTTAGTTATATAGCGCCAGCAGATTCCATAGCGATTTACAATCGGGAACAAACAGTATTAAAACAATACTGGGTTATACATACATACATATTTTCCTTCAAACAGAGAAGTTAAAGGCTCAGAAAAGGGGTCTTATAAATGTACTCCTAGGGGTAAATGTATCAAACATTCTGAAAAGGAAAAGTGGGAGTGTTGGCCCTAGTATCCAATCAGATTCTAGCTATCATTTATTTTGCACAGTCTAGACAATGACAGCTAGAATCTGATTGGTTGCTATGGGCAACACCTCCACTTTTCCTATTTAGATCTTTGATACATTTACTCCCCTCGTCTTCTTTCACCAATCTCTTGCCACTCTCAGTCTCTTAGTCTCAGTGAATCCATAGAGCTTCATTCCCAGATCCAGATATCAGGAGTTTTTGGTGGTGAAGGACCACTCCCTATTTGCTAAATTGAACAACCTCAGTAAAGTTTTGATACCTCAAGCAGATAATTGCTCTGAGCTTAAAACTCTTTTTTCTTCTTCTAAGTCAGAGGTGTCCAAACTCAGTCCTCAAGAGTTACCAACAGTTCATGTTTTCAGGATTTCTTTAATCATGAACAGGTGGGTTAATCTATTTTCCTTGGTCAGCAATTATAACACCTGTTTCTACAGACAGAAATCCTGAACACATGACCTGTTCTTGAGGACTTAGTTTGGACACCTCTGTTCGAAGTGGACTCGCTTTTGCCTATTTACTTACATTGTACTATTACTCGCTGTGAATATATATAAGCAAATATGGTTATAATTTATTAACTAGAATTTCTTGAGGAAAACATTATGACATAATAATTTAGGCCTCTGGTCTGAGGACAAATAAACATGTGATAATTAAGTGACTATAATTATGAGAATGAATATAAATAATAAAATACTGTAATTATCAATAGCAGAAATAATAATGATAATAGAAATACAATAATGGTAGCTAACATATAAAAAAAATAACAGTACAAAAAAGGAATAGAAAATATAAACAGAAAATAATATATATTCTTTCTGAAATAGAAAATACTTAGAAATCAACATTTTGGTGGTGAAATGCGTTACAGGATAATATTTGTTTACTTTTTTTATTTTCAATTTCTACTTTCTATTTCTTATTCATACTTTATTTTTATTTAGATTTATATTATTTACACTTATTTTTCTTCTCTTATTAGCATTTTATAGTATTATTAGGTATATACATGTATTAAAATAATTCTTTATATTCTTTCTCATATTTAAATCAACTTAATTTATGATGTAAAGGGACCCTCCTTATTTCCTTAGTAAAAGGGATGTGACATTAAAACTCCAATAAAATAATGAGCCCCCATCTACAACTAGCACAACCACGGGTTCCCTGCCATGTTCTTTATAGTCTGAAATACACGAGATGAAATTTTACTTGGTGAGCAAAAATTTCAGTAGAGATCACTTCTGGGCAAGAGGAAAGCCCTGTGGAAGGCGTAAAATATTAAAGTGGACGGAGATATAAAAAGCGCAATGGGTGCGATCTCCATTCTCCTACCCTACCAATGGCCACCATTGCCCCACGCAGCAAACATTCAACATGATCATACGCAGCAAGTCTTGTCCTCTGCACACATTCAATGCAAGATGGATTTTCATATTCCTAAGATACTGCATACTACCTAGACATGGAATATACTGTAGCTATATTGCTAGACCAAGAATGGGATGCTTCATCTTGTTGTTAATGTATGTACAGGATTAACCCAATGCATTTCACATAGATATCCAGAACACAATAACCACTATACATTGTAAAGTGAAACCCTTTCTTCTTTGCAGTTTACCTTTTGGACCCAAATCATATCTATTTCAGTCATTTGCTGCTATTTAAGTGGGTCACCTATGTGCTTTGAGTGTATAGGTGTAAGGTGCACTACAACATGGCAATCCTCCACCAAGTTGAACTAGAAATAGGGATACTCAGTCATTGATTGGCTGTTTCTTGCAGTGGAGAGTTGGGCGGTCATTGTTTGTGGATTCTAGTGGCTCGGGATCTTCTCCATCTCGTTGTCCCAGGTAGTGTTGTAGATAACTCATCGCAAAGTGGTAAAGTTAAGAGAGAGGGTATAGATAAATATGAAGTTTATTGGCAAACATTACAAAAAAGTTACAGAAAAACAGATAAATGTTGACATACAATATACAGTGTATGTAATAGATGGTGAATGGGATAAATTAAGTTGATTTAAATATGAGAAAGAACATAAAGAAATTTTTAAATACATGTATATACCTAATAATAATATACTATAATACTAATAAGAGAAGAAAAATAAGTGTAAATAATATAAATCTAATTAAAAATAAGGTACGAATAAGGAATAGAAAGTAGAAATTGAAAATAAAAAAATAAAAAAAATATTATCCTGTAACGCGTTTCACCACCAAAATGTTGCTTCCTCAGTGTTTTCTAACTAAGAAAGGATATATATTATTTTCTGTTTATACTTTCTATTCCTTTTCTTGTACTGATATTTTTTTTATATGTTAGCTACCCTTATTGTATGTCTATTATCATTATTATTTCTGCTAGTGATAATTGCAGTATTTTATTATTTACATTCATTCTCATAATTATATTCACTTAATTATCATATTCACCATATTCACTGTCAAACTATTATATACACACTGTGTATTGTGGGGCTCATTTAAAGCTAGATCGAGATGTGTACAGAAAGTATGTTGGGAAAAGTTGCACCAAAAAGTTGCAAGCATATGTTGAGTCGTAGATGCATCCAGGACATAAACAGGCATAAACAGGCATACATCAGGTGTAGCTAGTGTGAATACTTACACCCCATATAGAAACAGCTTGCATAGAGATATAGGGGTATATTTACAAAACTGCGGGTTTGAAAAATTGGAGATGTTGCCTATAGCAACCAATCAGATTGTAGCTGTTATTTTGTAGACTGAACTAAATAAATGACAACTAGAATCTTGTTGCAGACTCATACTGGTGTAAATGGAGTTATACTTAGAGTCTATGTAATGTACACGATCACAAATATATTTTCCATCTGAAAACAGAGTTATTATGTTTAATTTCAGACTGGGCAGTATTATACTTTGCAAAAATTGGAGACTGATTTCTGGTGTGTGAATCCTGTAACTGGAGAGGTTATCCCCCAGGACACTAGAACTTCGGAGAGAGTGAAATGTAAGTTCTGTACCTATTTCCATGATTTGCTGATAGGTTTGCAGAGAGGCACAGAAAGGAATCCCATGGCAACCACTGATTGGTTGCTATTGGCTGTTGCACATTTTGTACGTTACATTTAGTGTTTTAAAATATTTGTATGTCTAAATACTATTTATAAAAGATTTTTAAGTGAATCTAAGTTATTTAAAAAAAAAAAAATACAATTAGAATCAGGAAAACGATCGTGTTTGAAGTTCACCATTTGCCCTCGCCTCAATGTCTCACCCTCAGGCCCAGGTCTTTGCACCGTACTGAAATCTGAACATAATTCTCTGGGTCAGGGTTTTATTCCCACTTGTGATGAAAATGAGAACCTGTCCCGGGAGCAGTGTGATCCGGAGAGGATTTTGTGTTACTGCGTCTTTACAAATGGTGAAGAGGCTTCTGGGACACAAGTCATCATGTCCGAAAAGTCAGGCCCTTCCTGCCAGGGTACGTCCTATGCCCATCGACCATAACCTTTTAGTCTCACAGTTCTATTTGTTTTTATTGGCGACCCCAAGTTTTTAAAATATAACCACTAGCTACATGCATACATTTGCAGAATCAAAACTCAAATCTATTCCTTATATAGAGTATAATTCATGGAGTTTATTCGGTCTATAACTAAGGTTCTATGCTATGTTTATAAATAATGTGGGTGAAAAAATGTAGTTACAACTAATTAGGAAATATTTTGTTTTTTCGCTAATAGTTCCGTTGTGCCCGCTTCCATTTGGCGCTCAGGATATTGAACACGGATCTGTTTTCTGTGAAGAGATTCTAGAATCTGGAGAGAAGTTACAGAAGTGTCAAGTTAAATGTCACTCGGGATATAATAATATATTCTCCAGTTCTACGTTTACTTGTCATCTGAAGACTAAACGCTGGGTTCCACAGCCGCCTCACGTCCGGTCTTGTCGCAGTAAGGAGTTTTCACTGTTATGAACATGCTTATTTGACACCTGAAAAATGATACAATGTTTTTTTGTGACTTTATATGAAACGGTACAATTATTATTGATTTTTATATCGTTGTTATTTATAGAGATGCTTTCATTTGTTTCAAAGAACTTCTTAATCTGGTTTGTTGGTCCCAAATTGAACTGGCCCAAGAGAATCAGCCAAGTTTCATTAAACTTTGAACCGGAAATTTAACTTGGCTTAAACTCTCTCCTTCTTTAATTTGTGTTATTAATTACTTGTTTGTGTTTATTATTATTATTATTATTTTTATAATTTGTCCCCCTTATCAACGCAGATACAGAATGAAACGCAGTTATGTGATATCACAGTAGAAGAGAGACATTAGAATTGTGCCTTCTAGCCTTTAATTCACCCCACAGTGTGTATATATATTTGTCCTCTTGGTGTATTAAATTTAGGTACATAGCTGGGTCCCTATCCTGAATGCTTGGCGCCGTTATACCACAAGTCCATATTCCCTATTATGAAACAACATAATTGCACAAAACAACATTCCGGTCCTGAGCGAGACTCTAGATTTGTGCCAGTTGTCATATGTTAGGTAGAATTCAGAATGTTTGAGAAGGCTTACGTGCTGCATGAGCACTAATGGTTATCTGCCATCTTGGGTTAGCTGTATGTGCACAGTATTTTTATTTGATGTCATGCTTGCAGCTTGACACAGAGCCAGGACACTAGTTCCCAGAGTCCACAGAAGTTGTAGCGGCTGCGGCTGCTACCAAAGAGGCCACGTAGATCACCAGGGGAAGAACAGATATGGCAACTGCAATTACAGTTGAACTCTCAGGGTCCAGCAGCTGAACTGAGATGGTATTCCAATACAACTTCAAAATAACTCTGATATTGCCCACTGTCTTCACAAATGTGTAAATGTTTAGTATTTGTGAGAAGATTATCATGTGGAAAGAAGGGCACAAAGCGGATCTAAAGCACAGTCATCTAACTGCCGTCTGCATGCCAAACAGAATTAAAAATATAATCTCAAAGTCTGCGTGAAATTTGTTAATAATCAATAATAATAATCTTATTCCCACTTTTGCAGGAGTTGAGTTCTTTCACACTGTCCAGACACAGGCGTGGTTCCAGGTCCTGCTCCCTGCTGGTAAAATGTGTACGGCTGATTACTCAGGGTTACTCCAAGCATTTAGAATCTTTATACTGGATGATCTGAGATCCCGGGGATTGTGCCACATTCAGGTACAAGGTCTATTCCTATCCTTAGTGTACAATATAGGGCTAAAGAGAGAGTGAATCACCAGACCATTTTAGAAAAGTAATATAAGTCTCTAAGTCCTCTAAACGGAGTGCAGCATCCAAAAAAAAATCCCAACCAATGGTCAGGGGTATTAACTCATTTTTGCCTACTTACCAAATAGGCAAACTAGCCAGATCATTATTGAATTATTTTGTAATTAATGCTTTTTTTCTTAAGATAGGAGAGGGCTGAGATGGGTCAGTGGTAGCACATGAGATAATGCAGTCAGCAACTCCATCGGTTATCTGCATCCGATCATGTGCTGCCCTGTCTTGCCGTGCCCCCTTCAGATGTATCCCGTGCCAGCTGCTTTATTTGTTTATGCTCCCTGCAGTATACAGCGCTGGTAAATTATTGTCTTTGCCAAAAATGACAATTGAACCCAACTGTATTGTCTTTATTTTACTGAACACTTTGATATTATATTCTACATAGTAGAATGTTGGCAGTGTAGTGCGAAGCCACATAAACATAAATTCTTATTTACAAACCTGGGGGTAAATGTATCATACTCCGGTCTCTTTAACTCGCTGGAGTTCGGCGAGATGACAGCTAAAATTTAAAGCGGCGCTGCCTTGTAAAGGGAAACTTGCCTTTACAAGGCAGCGCCGCTTTAAATTTTAGCTGTCATCTCGCCGAACTCCCGCGAGTTGAAGTGATCGGAGTATGATACATTTACCCCCTGGTGTTATATACGAAAACACATCACACTCATAAAAGCTACTAATGCCGTTTATGCATTTGGTGTTAATAAATAACAATTTAAAAGATTAATACAACACAGATTTTTTGGGGTTGGAAATATCCTTAAGTAATTTCAATAATTTTAGTTTTTTAACTTTAAACTTAGTTAGACTTAGGCTGCATGTTTATGCTTATTGGATCATCCCACAAAATGATTGCCTTTACTATTTGTAAGTAGCAAGGGCACTATTTTTTTTAAACATAAATGTTTCTTATTCAAGCCCAGCAATAATTAATAGGACGTGTGTTATGACTGGAGGTAGTTGTCAGTAACTCGCTGTTGAACAGTTTGGAACTGTATGTGATTGACAGTTACCTTTGCTCAGACCACGATGAAAAAAGGTCAGAGTGCAAAGAGAGTATGAAGGACGTAACAGGCACTTCTTCTATTCCAAGAAACCGAGCTGTTCTGTGTTAGACTCCTAGGAGTAAATGTATCAACCTGAGAGTTTGAAAAATGGAGATGTTGTCTATAGCAACCAATCAGATTCTAGCTAGCATTTTTTAGAATGTAGTAAAGAAATGATAGATAGTATCTGATTGGCATTTCAAACCCGCCGGAAAACTCTCAGCTTGATACATTTACCCCCTTGTGTCTGTTTCACTGCTCCGCCCCAAAAATTATTTCCTCTATATAGCAGTCCCAAAACTGCAGAATATAAAACCCCCTTTAATAGTAGTTGGGGACACACTCTACCTTTAATGCTGCTAATTGTCAAATAACTACTTTTTGGAGAGATCAGAATAAAACACCCCTCTCCCAGAGGCTACCACCCCATGCTAAAAAGTGCTAGGGCTTTTCCTGATTCCTTAGCTGTGAAGGTTGGGATAATTAACAAGACCCTTGGGGTCTCAATTTTTATTTAAATACAATATTATACTACTAATATTGTGGAGCGTATCCCTAATTTATATAAATAACTCATAATATTGACTTAATATATTGATTCCCTCTTTTCTCCGCTATGATGCAGGTAAACAATTTTGGGAGCAGCGGAGACAGAACTATAACAGCCTGCGATGACTCTACGATACACGTCGAGTGTTTGTCTTCTAGTCGATTAGGAGTGAATGTGACATGGACAGTTCAGCTAGGGGATATCCCAGAATCCTTCCTGCCCAGCTTACCTGACGTTGGTAAGTTTTATTTTCATCTCAGAAATTCACAAATGTTAGTTGTAGTACAGTGCTAATTAGTTTCCTATTATTATGGACAGTAACAGTGAATCTAAATTGTTAATGAAGAAATGAGTCACACATTTGCTAACTCTATTGTTTAGTGTTCATTAGAATGTACTCCATGTTGTATATAGGTCAGTAGAATCCTCTGTGTATTGTGTATATGTTACTAGAATGCTCTGTGTATTGTATAGATGCTACTAGAATGCTCTGTGTATTGTATAGATGTTACTAGAATCCTCTGTGTATTGTATATATTCCATAGAATCCTTTGTGTATTGTATAGATGTTACTAGAATCATCTGTGTATTGTATAGATGTTACTAGAATTCTCTGTGTATTGTATATATTCCATATAATCCTCTGTGTATTGTATAGCTGCTACTAGAATCCACTGTGTATTGTATAGATGTTACTAGAATGCTCTATGTATTGCATAGATGTTGCTAGAAAGCTCTGTGTATTGCATAGATGTTGCTAGAATGTTCTGTGTATTGTATAGATAATACTAGAATGCTCTGTGTATTGTATAGATGATACTAGAATGCTCTGTATTGTATAGATGTTACTAGAATGCTCTGGGTATTGTATAGATGATACTAGAATGCTCTGTATTGTATAGATGTTACTAGAATGCTCTGGGTATTGTATATATTTTATTAGAATGCTCTGTGTATTGTTTATCAGTCACTAGAATTCTCTATGTTTTGTATAAAGAATAGTCTCTGCATTGAATATTAGTCAGATGGGGCTGTGTTTTATTTGATTATAGCTCTTTGACATAACAAATTTTCATTGGCTATATAAAACTAAGCCCACGCATTTTTCTTCACACCCATGTTTCCATTGAAGCTCGCCGGTAATAGAGCCTCGGCCACTTGCTTGTGTTTGCCCCCCAAAAGTTGCTAGCCCTCCCCAGTATCGACAGGCAATATATATTTGATAAATGCAGGCAATGAATGATTTTTTAGTGATTAAAAAAATTCAGCGTGAACAGGGAGGGGGGGGGGGAGATCTATAATAACAAATAGGCCCCCGAGTCTATATATTAGTGTCTAATAATAAGGAGAGGCATAGAGTACATTCCTAAAATATACATTGTCAGGAGCACTGCCGCAGCTCTCTTCTACCTTCCCTTGGCGTCGCGGCCGTCTCCATGACGACCGGGACATCACTTCCTGGATTCGGCCCGACCGTTGCCAGGTCAACAGCTGGACGCCGAGATGTCTGCGCTTGCGCCTCGGCAATACAATGCAGCCGGGCGTGCTCCTCCAAGCCTGCGGGCTGATTAGGCACTGTTTAGCAATTACCACTGCCTGGGAGTGTTTTACTGGGCAATGCCCTGATTGGCCAGTATCAGTATTTAAGGCAGGGAGGGCTTAGCCTCCCTGACGGTTAGAGCGTTCAGATTCTCTGTTAGCTTACCCGCTCTGTGCTGTGTTGGTGTATTCCCTGGATTGCTTTTTTGTTTATGACCCTCCGCCTGTTACCTGGACTCCGAACCATCGCTTGTTGCCCTGACCTTCTGTCTGTACCTAGACTCTGAACCTTCGTTAGTTGCCCTGACCATTTGGCGTGTTTACTGGACTCTGCTATTTGCCTGTGACCCTGACCTCGGCCTGCCTCTGACCATCCGCTCCAACCTAGGCCAGCGCCTCTAATTCCACCTGCGCTGAGGCCATCTTTGATGAGCTTTTACTACTCTGACCCTAAAGCCTGGGGGCATCTGAGTACCTGTGAGCATATAAAGCTCTACAGGAAATTAGGCTGCTATAGGTGAAGATCTCTACCCTATCTGTTCTAAAAGTTCATCTAGGTGGTCGTAGGCCATAACAAAAATGCATTATTATCCGTTACCCGAGTGATTTTTTTTTTTTATTAAGTTATTACGAGTGACAAAAATACAATAAAATAATACAGCCTTCATCTGTGTTATATTATTGACTGGGTTTTATGACGGAATTGTTAATGACAATAATAAGTAAATATCTTTGAAGGTTTTACATATCAACTCTAAGGAACAGACAAATAAAATCACATTCAAAGGAGGAGATTCAGCTGATGGCGTCATCAAATATGCTTAACTTGCACATTTGTACTTTCGCCTCATAGCGGTACAAACAAAAATGAATGGACTTTAACATATGATATCTTGAGATCAATTGACAACAACTTGTGCAGCTAAATAACGCACAAGGCAACTACGGAACTATCGCTCCTCGTAGCTTCGTACCCAAAGACCGGTGGTAAAAAATGTTGTTGTACATATTCACAAGTGTAGAATATAAGGAAACTGGTAGAGACTGAATTAAAGTTGGTGGTCGTGTTTCACCCTTCTCACCTCTAGTGATAAACAGAGCTTCTCTTGATGAAGAAGAAATGTTCTTAATCATTCTCTAAACCCAGCACTCTCATTAGATCTCATTGCAAGCAGTTACTAGGTCTCTCACTATAAGTCACTACAAGGGCTTTCACTAATGTTCCGCTTCCATTCCGATTTTAGGAACTCTTCTACATCTACTCATTGTTACTACGGATAGATAAACTTATTATGGAGGCCTGCAGTGAACTCTAGAGGCTAGTAAAAACACTAATTACATACTCAACAATGTAACACCGGTTGTGTGTCCTTACTTAGCTTTAAGCAGTTTTTTCAAAATACGCTGAAAACAAATAAAATAAACTTAGTATTCACTGTTAACCTGACACCAAACATTACTTTCCTGTGCACATTGTATCATTTGAAATGATCTGATACAATCTTAAAAGTAGAAAAATACACAAACGATTCTTCCTATTTACTGAAACACGGAACATAGCTCCTGTCTCATAATTACTTAATGTACTTTCAGAATAACTCATAACAGCACATCTATATTTAGTTTGTGTTTTAAGTAGACCATCTCCCAACCTAATAATAAGAATGCAGAGTAATAATGAGAATGACTAATGATGATCTTTGTCTCTTTTAAAACTTGCAACTGATGACTTTTAATTTTTCTATTACAGTCTTACTTTGTGCCACTATAATAATTATACTCCCATAATTAACACTTTGCAGACTTTTTTAAATAGTATGTTGAGGTTTAAGCAGTGGCGGATTGCCAGAGAGGTGTTTTAAGCTTTAGCCTGGACTCCAGACCTTCTACATTGAGAAGAGAGAGAGTGATCTGTGGATGAGGCGTTAAATAGGGGTTAATAGCCACTCTGTAGTGTTTTTCTTAGGTGTCTTCGTGTGATCAAGTGGAACAGGCAGGTTTGTTCCTACTTAGGCTGGGTACACACTACAGGGTCAGATGATTATCGGGCCAAGCAAGCTACAAACAACCGTTCGGGCCGATATCGCATTAGTGTGTACGCTCCAACGATGAACGATGATCGTTCCAAAGCGCATCGTATTGAATTGTTCCAGAGCTGACTGTGTTTCCCTTCTCTTGGCATTCTGATCACCGATGGGGAGCCAAACTTCTATTTTGGTGGTCTCTGCAGCCCTTTGGTGCCCCGAATTTCCATTTCGTGTCTCCACTTTCAACTTGTACCACACCAACCAAAGCTGCCCAAAAATACTAGTCACCAATAACTGCTTTAATGTTGGCATCTGATAATGCTCCTACCTTACAGTAGCCATGCCCACGTTCCCCACCACCAGCTACAGTTGTTGTTCCTCTAACTGTATTGATTGTTCCCCACACCTCTTAGATTGTAAGTTCCTTTGGGCAGTGCCATCTTTAACTACTGTTTCAGGATACCATTAATAATGTGTAGTTATATGTAGGTGACAGGGTGCTCTTCAATTTAATGTCACATCTATCTTGCGTTGCGAATATCCTAATAAACTGACGGTAGAATTTTTTTTAGCTCAGTAGGGTTGTGACCTACCAGAGTATGTTCTCCTGGTCTTGGTTTGGGAGGATACAGGACAGACCTTACCCATTTACAGCTACATTAACTCACACTTTCATTTTAGTCGTCTTTTAATTATTATTTATTCATTATCACATTCTATATATTGCATGCAGATCGTGTGAGGACTATTTGATCATCTGCTGTACCTGTTCTAATCTATAATATTTGTAATATTTCTAATAATGTTTTCGAATATATCCCCCCCCCTCCCCAGAATCTGCAGTAGTTGTTGAGAACTTGGTTGGACGTCTCTCATCAGTTATTAGAAGTGGAGGCTACTCCCTGAACTTAGATTCCAAGCAGTTTGTGGCAGATAAGTCGTCCTTCCTCCCCCAAGATGCTTCCACACAGGTCAGACTCGGCTGCGGGAAAGGGTTCCAGAGACTGTTAAATTCCAAGACAGACATCAGGAATGTGGGGGGCTGTGGTACGTAATAACTCCTCTGTGAATGAACTTCATCATTCCTTTGAATGGAAATTTATATTGCAACATTGACATTCTTACCCTTACTCATCATAAACTACTTTTATTTAATTTGCATATCTATCTATCTATCTATCTATCTATCTATCTATCTATCTATCTATCTATCTACAATATTAAACCTTTCATAAGTGGATATTAGCATTTACGAAAGTATATAAATTACAAGGCTAAATAATACCCAAAATAACTCGTGTTAATCCTTGACTAATCATATCCACATACTATCTGGCCTATCTAGACTTTGTGTAGGAGGACAGTGCTTCTCTATCTTGCATCAATCTAGGGCAGTTCAGAAACCAGAGCTCATGTAATTGGCTTATTATCTCCTAGGCAACAGGACAGCGCTTTACAAACTGCAGAATGATTCACACACAGACACAAAGAGAGTGGTACCAGAGCAAGCAGAAACGGCACGCCCTGCTGTAACATTTTAACTTTTTGGTTGCAATTCCTGTCTGTGACGGAGGCATATACTTGAGTAAACGTGACTTTCTTAGTAATGAAATGGTTAATTAAACCAGGGTGTATGTGTCTACAATATTAAGGGAAAGGAAAATCCATATAGGGTAGTTATGGCAATACAAATAGTCTTTCACTGCTTTATAGATAGGTTCTCATAAAATTGCAGAACCAATTAACGTATATTTCTTAACACCAGAACGTAGTGTAATCTCCAGTAATACCACAGCAATGGAACCACAATAATACATACCAGCAGACATATGCAATGTCAAAGAGTAAAAGATTACCTACAATTTAGTGTTGTGTAATAGCACGACCAAGGCATATAATATGTCTACTCTAGACATAAAGACCTTTCCATAATTTGTATATGTATATATATATATATATATATATATATATTGGTTTACCAGAACATGATTGCCCCATTCTGGGGGACGGAGGTCCTTTAATAAATGCTGATTTGCATAAAAATATAGGTGACTTATGCCGAAAAGTTTACTTGGACAAATTAAAGATAAATATACATAAATAAACTGATTACAAAAGAGATGTACATTTCCTTTATTAAAAATATTGCAGGAATACTGGCTGAGGAGGTACAGCCCATTTAAACAATAGTTTATGAACCCAGGCCACCCCCTGAAAAACTCTCAGGTATGTCAGCTCTTCTGGATAATGCCTGAGCTACCAGTCCGGGCCAATGGTCCTTGGCTTAGCCTATCCAGAGGGCAAAAGACGCTCTACCTCCTGCAGGCATTAGACCACCCACTAGTTCCCAATATAACAATATTACTCTTCGAGGACGTTAACTCAGGTTTGTGTTTCCTTACAGGGATTTGTCCAGCCGGAAGTTACTCCGAGAGTGGGGGCTGCACACCTTGTCCTGTGGGATCATACCAGGAGACCCCTGGGAGTAGTACATGCCAGAGGTGCCCATTGGGCACTACCACGGCTTACGCTGGATCTTATAACCAGAGCCACTGTGAGTATGACTTCTATACATTACTATCCCACACAGAGGACTAGAAATTGTGTATTAGGAATTACTGCCTTGTCTAAAGGACATGCACATGCAGTACAGGGTGCGGGAATATTGGCTAGCTCGTCACCCACTGTCCCGTCTTTAAATACAGAACTGACAATCATTATTTTTCCACAAGGTTCTTTTGTCAGATGTGCAAATAAATGAGAACAGGAGTTTACTTGGTTCTTCTTTCCAGTTTCTTAAAGTATATTTAAAGTCCCAAAAAAATGTTTTGTTTTATTTACCAGCTCTGGTTAATTAGAGATGTAATTCCTCCTGCATGCTGCTCAGTGTTGGCAGTCAGTGAAGGTCAGGACATGTTGATATGTTTAGCTTTTCGCTATGCGCAAATGAACCTATTTTCTGCTCAATATATCGCGCTCACATTCCATTTTTGGGCAGTACCAATAGAAATTTATAAAAACACTAAAATGTGGATCCGACGACAGTTTTGCAGTTTTGTAAATGACCCTTATTGACTTAAATGAATGAATTGACCGACCTCAGAGCAACAGTGTTTGCTGCAGCAGGCTATATTTTTGCTATCATTTGCTTTTATGAAAATGGTTAAGGTCAGAACATTTCTATTACTGTACAACTTTCTTTGCAAGTTAAATGGCACTTATTTACAAATGTTAATTGAAAACATTGGTCATTTTTAAATTGATTCCATTTGCTTTGCTTCCTGAAACTGCTGCCCCCGGTCGCCTCATTATAAACAGAGCCCTGCCCTGAAGCATTGGGTTTGACAGCATAGAGAGGAGAATGCTATCAGCATGGCTGGCCGGGATATTCCAAATGCTTGGACTGGAGATGTGAAGTAAAGTTGTCATCTGATTGGACAGAAGTCTTGTTCAATCAGGTGCAAATACACTACAGATGACTTATCTTACCTGCTAATTTTACCACAACAGATTTTGTCTGGCAGCTTAAACAGCTCTACTCTCTATGTTGTCAGACACTTGTGACCAGCACTTTAGATTGTAAGCTGATTGGTGCAGGGGCATTGTTACCTTTTGTTTAATTTCAATGTGGGCAGCATGGTGGCTAAGTGGTTAGCACTTCTGCCTCACAGTGCTGGGGCCATGAGTTCAATCCCCGACCATGGCCTTATCTGTGTGGAGTTTGTATGTTCTCCCAAAGTTTGCGTGGGTTTCCTCCGGGTGCTCCGGTTTCCTCCCACACTCCAAAAATATACTAGTAGGTTAATTGGCTGCTATCAAAATTGACCCTAGTCTCTGTGTGTGTGTGTCTGTGTGTGTGTGTGTGTGTGTGTTAGGGAATTTAGACTGTAAGCTCCAATGGGGCAGGGACTGATGTGAGTGAGTTCTCTGTACAGCGCTGCGGAATCAGTGGCGCTATATAAATAAATGATGATGATGATATCAATATTTGTAATTTGTTTATGTGATGATTCCCTCAGTATACCGTGCTGCCTAGTATATCAGCACTTTATAAATAAATGATACTAATAATGAAGTTCATTCCTGGAGCTAAGCCCCACCCACATGTGAGGTGACTATTAAAAGCGGAAGGGATCACCTTTAAGAACTGCAGATGTAAAGGGTCAAAATACATCCACATTTGCTGTTTTTCCTAGTTTCTCGGTAAGGCTCCCTAATTTCTCCCGTTGCGAATCGTTAACTATTTTTCCTAAGTCCCGATCAGCAGCCGATTCCTGTGTACACACTATACGCGTTTTACACGATTTACCTTTAGATCTGTGCTCTTCATCTGTCATAACCATCAGCTGAAAAAATCGGGACTCTGCGCACCGCATAGAGATCTATGGACACTGCTGGTCCTGAGTACATACACACTGCAGAATCAGCACAACATCGTTCCATCATTGAACGAGATTTTTAGTTCTGTTTAAAAATCAAACAAAACGACACAAAGTGCTTTGGAGGGATAAATGTTCATCGTTGGAGCGTACACACTAATGTGATGTCGGGCCGAATGGTCGTTTATCGTGTGATTGGCCCAATTATCGGCTGAAAACCCTATAGAGCAGTGTTGGCTAACCTGTGACACTCCAGGTGTTGTGAAACTACAAGTCCCAGCATGCTTTGCCAATATATAGCAGCTTATTGCTGGAAGGGTATGCTGGGACTTGTAGTTTCACAACACCTGGAGTGTCACAGGTTAGCCAAACACTGCTGTAGAGTGTACCCAACCTTAGTGAAGCTCTCCAGAACTTTGTGTCTTTCACAGTTACCACTTTATGTGTTTACAAGCAGAGAGGCTTTTAAACTACTTATCTGTAACTTATTCATAAAAAGTGAAGTCTCTATAAAATGTCTGAGATTGTTTTCTTATATTGCTCTGTAAATCCACAATTGCCCCATTGCTTTGTCTCTTTATTATACAGAGACCATCGAGTCCATTTAAGATGTTCTACAGCAGCTGTAGAAGTCAAGGACATGACTAAACTATAATTAAACTACATTTCTGGCTTATACATAATTGACTTGATATTTGCATTTTTTAAAACATATACTTATACAAGATAAGTCCCTTAATTTGTAAGTTAAAATGAAGTGTTAATAATTATTCATATGTATACTACATTTTTTCCAATCTCAAAACTGATTTGCAATTTAGTTTCCACACTTGAGCGCTCCTATGAAGGTTAGTGTTTCCCCTTTCAGCCTCTTTCGTAACTTTACTAAGAAATATTTCCTTATCGCACTGTGAGAAAATGACACATCATTAAAGTGAGACTCTCCAGGTCTCTTGGGTTGCCTCCTCCTTAACAAGCAAATTCCGCACATACTTATGAATTTGAGGAAGCCAAGATCATTTATCATCCTTCTGGCCCAGATAGCCATACCGAAATCTTGGTGTACTACTACAGTTTATATAGCACTGATTAAAAACCAAATGAACTGGATAATGATTAACAAAAAAACTTTCAACCATCTTAATAGATTGACCAGAAAAGTTCTGAAAAAATATGGGAGTCTGGTTAAGCCTCCTCTTCATCTGTCTCAATCCTAATAATATACTTGGAGTTCTGCCTTGAGACCAACACAAAACCTTTCCCTTCCCTTTCCCCTTTCCCTTCTTATTTTATTCCATTTCCCTTCCCTTTATCTTCTATTTCCCTTCCGTTTATCTTCCCTTTCCCTTCACTTTTTCTTCACTTTCCCTTTCTCTTCCCTTCCCATTCCATTCCCTTTTTCTTCCCTTTCCCTTCTTATTTTCTTCCATATCCCTTCTGTTTATCTTCCCTTTCTTCTTCACTTTTCCTTCCCTTTTTCTTCCCTTTCCCTTTATCTTCCATTTCCCTTCTTTTTTTCCTTCCCTTTCCCTTCTCTTTTTCTTCCCTTTTTCTTCCCTTTTTCTTTCCTTTTTCTTCCCTTTCTCTTCCCTTTCCCTTCCCTTTCTTTTTCCTTTCCATTCCATTTCTCTTCCCTTTCTCTTCCCTTTCCCTTCCATTTCTTTTTCCTTTCCATTCCATTTCTCTTCTCTTTTTCTTTCCTTTCCCTTCCATTTCTCTTCCCTTTACCTTCCATTTCCTTTCCCTTTTTCTTACCTTTCCCTTCCATTTCTCTTCCCTTTCTCTTCCCTTCTGCTTTCCTTTCCCTTCCATTTCTCTTCCCTTTGCCTTCCATTTATTTTCCCTTTCTCTTCCCTTTCCCTTTCATTTCTCTTCCCTTTCCCTTCCCTTTCTGTTTCCTTTCCCTTCCATTTCTCTTCCCTTTCCCTTCCATTTCTCTTCCCTTTCTCTTTCCTTTCCCTTCCATTCCTTTTCCCTTTCCCTTCCCTTTCTCTTCCCTTTCGTTTTCCTTTCCCTTCCCTTCCCTTTCTCTTCCCTTTTCCTTCCCTTCTCCAGTTTGCTGTCACACAGAGTATCTTGTTCTAACTAGTGTCTTCAATGATGCTTTAAACTGTAAAATGAATAAATATATATTGAAACAGAAAAAGTATACATTACTTGTCATAACACAAAGTTCTATTTTGGACGTGCTTCCCCTGTACTAAATATATTTTCAGGGTTGCTGGTGTTTAGTGAAACTAAACCAGATTCTAAATAAAAGTAAAGGCTTTGACTAAAATAAACTTGTGGTTAATATGTCTCAATAGAACATCTTCAGCAGGTTCCCACAGACACATAACCAGACATGATTAGTGACATTTTCCATACAGTGGTGGATTAAAAATACCATGGGCCCTAGGAAGTGAGCCTGAGATGGGCCCCTCCTTCCCTTCCATCAAATATTCTCTCCAGCATTGTAGAGTAGGACGGTGCCTCTTAAATCCTTCATATAGACCCCAAATAATTTTTTAACACCCTCCCCCAAAATAATGCAACAAAAAATCTATGTAATCCAATAGAAGTGCTGTATTAGATGCATAGAATAGAGTATAGGTTATTACTAGTAACTTGTGTAAATTTGTTACAGGGAGATATACAGAATGTGCAAAAAGATAGGGGCGAGAGTGCAACTGCCATGTGACCAGGGGAGGGCTGACAAACTTTAGCCTGGGGGGGGGGGAGTCTCGACTCAGCAGCCTATTAGGAGCTTTTGCTAGGACAAAAAATGCAGGTGGCCCAGTAACCCAGCCCAAGGTAGCCGACTATGGGACCGGCCCAGGGCCAGATGCCCCCCTGCCCCCTTGCCCAGCCTGCCCCTGCATGTGACCCACAGCTAATTGTCTCTGACAAAGCCCCATGCATGTGAGAGTTTGCACCACTGGGCAGCACACCACGGGGCCCTTACAAAATTGAATGATTAAATGAGAAATATCGAAACATTGAATTATTTAACTGTGTTTAGGAGAAAGGAAGGAGGTGGTAATGACAATTCGACATTTAATTTTCTCTAGTAGTATATTCATGTATCTTGTTGTTCTGGCACTATACAAATGTAAATTTACAAAGAATAAGAACCAGGACCATCTGAATGAGATCCGGGTTTCTGTCAATCGCCCTGGCCCGATGACGCCACGGCCGGTTCTGACATGACAAGTATCCTTATTACAAGTTTTAAATTATCACAATTTATGTTCGGAGAGAGATAAGGTGTGTAATTTTTTTTTGGCTCGTGATAGGCGTCAGCAATCAGTGCTTTGAGCTTTAGCCTACAGGGTAGGTACATTTACTGGAAAGCATCTTTGGCCCTAGTCCCAGCAACTGTCATTAAACAAAAAAAATGTAAATGGCCAGACATGCTGATGTGATATCACTAGAGATATCAGCAAACTGCTTAAGGGGGTCCAATAATTATGTTTGAGGGAATCATTTTCTGCTATGCCTGATTTCGGTCAACTGAACATCTAGTCTTGTCTAACTTGACCACCTATATTATAAATAAAGTCAATAAGTTATTTGTTTTTAGATACCAGACTCATAATAGACTTGGATTAACAGGTTTGGTGGAAATAGACACCAGTAGTTGTTTTACTATGTTTTGCACCTAAAGTAAATTACGGTGGTATTAAAGGAGAACTCAACCCAACAATGTTTCTCCTCTTTTAACCTCCCTACTCCCCAAGCAGTTGAACACTGAGCGTCTCTTGCTTGAACCCCTGTGGTTTTGGAGGTACTCCACCTACCACCATCTCAGCGCTCTTGATTCTCCATGTTCGCAGCCTCTAGAAATTGCTTAGTCCCATTCCAAGTGACAACAATGCTGAACCTGGAGAATCTATGGTGCTGGTAGAGGTGAGAATCTCCTGAAGCACATGGATCCCAAGCAAGTCAATCGTACTGTTCTACTGCTTGGTGAATCCTCATGTCATACGATGTCTCTATGCCCCTGTACTGTGGCTGCTACTAATTTAGCTGATGTGTTCTTGTATCAGGTATCACAAGCTGCCAGATGAATGAGCGTGGTTTACTCTGCGATGACAAAGGACAATACCTTCCGTCCCAGAGGGACAGGACAACTAACAAGTATTTCTGCGCTACTAACTCTGGTGAAAAGTTGAAGTGGACGGAAAGTGACCTGGAACTCACAAGCGATCAATGTTTATGTAAGTATCTCTAATTAAGTTTACCCATGTACAGTGTATGTCTATACCATCTATAATATATGCTTGATTGAATTATATGAACACTTAGTGACTGATGCAGTGGTGGACAGTCGTGAGCACCGAACAAGACTCAGCAACATTGCTGAGGGTTCCATGTGTGACAGCGTCATTGGTCTATTGAGAATGCGCCACCGCGCTGAAGATAAAAGGCCGCCTTAGGTTGCTCAGTGTAGCATATGGGCTCAGTTATTGAGTACAAGCATGCTATAAGTAGCCTATCTGAATGTACAAGTTAATATACTGTACCATGTCACAGATCAGCTATGGCAGCTGACAACTCAACCGAGTTCCACTACTTTTAGGCAAAAACGGGAAAGTGGGCTTCTGGCTGGGTAAGAAACACAAACTATGAAGGATTGGAATTTGCCTGGTCTGATTATTCCCTGTTCCACTTGATTGGAATCTGAAACTCTCAGGAGTCTTTGGATCTATCCGGCCCAGGTGTCTACAACTTTGTGCCTCTCACCTCGGTGATGTCACTAGTACCTAGTAAATAAATAGGCCACGTTATCATAAATATTGGTGGAGGCCTCAAAATTACTTCCTTCATATTAGACCTTCTCTAAAGGCCACGTACAGGGGATGGATTGCATGGTCGACAATCTGCACCTTAAGTTCTTGATGACTGTTTGTATTTTTATGATCTCCTTTCTCATATGTATTACACTTCTGCATCCGGCGTATGACTGCGCGTGGGAGGCAGTAGTGTGTTTTATTTCTTATCTCCCAACGCATTTCTTTCTTGTGTACAAACAGGATGTGGCAAAGATACAGGCAATAAAGAGGGGGAGGGGAGTGGGAGGGTGTGCGCAGGAACAGGGTCCTACGGGAGCAAAAAATGATACATCCAGCCATAGCGACCCGCACTGTGTGACAGCAATTGGCGCACTTTAGGCCTATAACAGATAGGACACAGTGAACCCCCATGTTGATATTAATATCTGACGACAAGAAGAGACAACTTTGTGCTTTTTTTTTGTTCAGGATATATTTATTTTAGAATCAGAAAGGGTTGTTGAAATATAGTCTTTTATATGCTTTATAACATTAAATGATACATGTATTATAGGATGAATAATAGAAACAGTATAAAGTAAAGTTATCTATTTTGTAAATATGTTCCAAAGTTTTTCTTTTAGCTAAAAAACACTACAAGGGTGCTTCCATGTGTGAGAAATGGTTTGTTAATAGCATTATATGATTATTTGACCATAGGGGGCGCTGTTCTATTAGAGTTTGTCTCATTGTAACCGAATGGATGTGGCCAATGAGTGTGTGTGTTTCAGGGGAACAAGGGTGTAACTGTGGACGCAGGTACCCGTGTGATTGCTTTTGGAGCATGTATTAGCACTATATTATACCATACTTGCCTACTTTTGGCAAGTTGTATCCGGGAGAGGGACATGTCTAGAGGGCGGGAGGGGCTGGATTGACCAAGCGCGTCATTTTGGCTCCGCCCCCTGTGACAATTATGTAGGTTTTTTGCGAATCGCGTCATTTTAGCCCGCAATTTTGGGATGCGGGAGACTTGCCAGCTCTTCCGGGAGTCCGTGAGACTGACCCCAATTTCGGGAGTCTCCCGGACATTCCGGGAGAGTTGGCAAGTATGTAATTATACTGCTATATATTTCAGGCAACACTGTCATACTGATAAGCATGCAATCAGTGCTTCAGGTATTTTAGGTTGGATCACATCTTGGTAATCTCATTTGCATGTTTCCTGTTTGACTCGTGAATGTAGTAATAGTGAATTACATTTTCCTTCTGAAAAGACTTTGATTTTATTTTATTGCATCAGCTTTGTCAGCTCCTCTGTGAACCACTAATTCCCCCGAAGCGCTTTCTTGCAATCAGATAACGCTGCATTTAATGACTACAATGATTGTGGGTAGGGCGGTGGTCACAGGGTTCCTGCTGCAGAGAGAATTCTGGGAAACCAAATATGTAAATAAACAGATTTCAAGATGCACAGTAACAGAAGTCATCACAGATATGAAGTTGGTAATTAAATATTAAACGCTGACTAAACTGGGAAAACATGAGTTATTATTGCTCAGAATTCTCCCATTAAATCACTTTACATATATATGTAGACATATACACAGTAGCTGCTATATAGCTGCTATATGGTTCTCGTACTCAGGCAAACCACTGTTTTGGAGAAATTTAACTCTGCTGGCACATGCTATCCCATAATGCCCCAGGGCTCACAGAATGTAGTTTAAAGGAAACCTCTCTATATGCAGGCTTTTCTTTCTTGTATTTTTATTTTTAGGGGTTATTTGTGCAAAAATGAAGCCACAAGATATATTTTCAAATATAACCCCTTTCTTATATAACACCATGTGCTAGACACACTGGGCAGGATTCAGAGTGGGACACAAGTGGAAGCATAACTCATACTTGCCAACATCGTCAAGATGTCTCACGGGAGGTCCGGGGTGCAGGTGGGTGTGTGGGGGCGGGGATCGAAGAATCACGCAATATTCATTTGTAAGGATCCACAGCAGTCTCTGTGGTTAAAAATACATGCTACAGGTGGAGCAGGTTTGCAAAGCCTAGATTGGTGGTAGAAAGCAGACTCAAATTTGGTGGCTACCAGTCTGAGAGCACCAGAGCACAGTATTGTAGCTAATGCAGAAAGCACGGCCCAGTCTATTGGCTAGTGTATAAAGCAAAACCCATTCACTTCATTAAATGTTGGCAAAACTTAAAGAAAATTCTTTGTATGCCAAACTTTTGTATATATTATCAGCAGGTTAGGGTTCTATATGGGTTAAGGAAAATTTCAAGCTACATTAGACCGGGCTCAATCTAATAACTTAAAATTCATTCAGAGGTTTTTCGGTTTTGGCTACTATTATAAACAGTTTATTTCTCTACGGCTAGTAGACAGCATACAACCCACTATTTGGCTAAAATGCTCAACTGATTGATTACCAGAGGACACCACATATACAGCATAATGCTATTAATTCAGTGGATTGCTGAGGGTTGTGCACTAGTTACTAATGACACCAATTGGCACTTGCCCTTAGAACGAAGTAAGTCTGTGATTTGTGGCGAGTACGCCCAGCCTTGGTCCTCCCGGATAGGAGTCCTGCTTATACCCGAGAACGGTGACTCGTAAAATGTTGCCTCGTCTTGGCACTGCTTACACTCAATCTTAGAAAATATTTAAATATGAGTTTTTATGCATGTATGCACTGTACACATTTATTTGTTTAATAAAACACGTCTACTATTGATGACTTCAATCAATTTAGGAGATCAGAAAAAAAGACCACCATGCTATTGTTTATCTAGGGGGCAGGACACTCCCTGTTAAATATATTCGCCATCACATCTGAAATAAATGTACTTCTGTCCTAGTGCTACAAAAGTTCGACTTAGTTGCAGAGGAGCAGTTGGTGGTAATTAATGAAGGTTCCAAAGCTGATCAGTCCAGACAAGTTACAATGGAGAAGAAGCATCTGTTGGACTGTATTGTTGGTAAGTTGTTAAAGAATGCTACATAGCGTGATATGACTTTCTTTTCAGCTGTTTTATACCATATTCTAGACAGGTTAGGAGTACAATACTAAATGCATTTGGGGGGGATAGCAATTCTCCATGTAATCCATATTTAATGGTAGAAAATTGCTCTCGGTTTGATTCTTACAATTTCATCAGTGAGAATGGACAATGCTGACACATGCAGATATATCCCTCGCACAATAGGACTCTCCTCTGGTCTACAAACTTTCAAGCGTTCTCTGAAAACCTACCTCTTCAGGCAAGCTTATAATATTCCTCAACTACCCTCTTAACCTCACTACATTACCCTATTACCACCCGTTACACAATTTCGCACAAGACAACTACCCACTGACCAACATTGTTGTGTGACAGAATCATTTAGCTTATGAGACACTTTTACCTTTGCAGTCTGGCTGGACCGAAATGCAAAATGTAGACTTAACCTCATGTGTCAAACTTCCATTGTCCCATAGATTGTAAGCTTGCGAGCAGGGCCTTCTTTCCTCTCTGTCTGTCTGTTTACCCAGTTTGTTTCTTACTGTATTTGTCCCCATTTGTGAAGCGCTACGGAATATACTGGCGCCATATAAATAAATAATGATGATGATATATCAAGATAGATCCACTTTCTGAACTTCGGTATACCATATTTTCTCTCATGCTTAGGTTAATCTATGGTTAAAATCTCCTTGTGATAATTGCCTATAACTATATCAATAACTAATTATAGTGTATAATTGCCAGTAAGTATCGCACACACTGTAAATATATAAACTTAGAAGACCACCGGTAGGTTGCTGCTACTCTTGCAGGACTGACAATGTTACACACTGGTACTCAGGTTCTTGGCCACCCTGCTGACTCTCTATCTTTCCTCTCCTTGTGACACTGGAGAATATTCACAGCAGACAAGTTCTGTGCAAGACTTTATACTCATTTTGCACTTTTTTACTCTGCAACCATAAAAGACCAAGTTATAGTTTCCCTTTTCTAACCTGATGTTGTTGCCTATTCTGGATATCTTGTTGCTGACCATTGCTTCGTTCCTTGCTGCTTGTCATGACAATTTTGCTTGTTTATCGACCATGATTTCTGTCTATGGATTGTATTGAGTTGCCGGTTTGCATTTTTCCTGGTGTGTCTGACTCCTTTGGTCGTTGAGTTGACCGCTAGTTGTAGCCATGCTGGTCACCGTCTACAGTTGTGTGTTAAAGACCTGGGGTCAACTGAGTACCAGAGAACACATTAGGTTGTAGGGGAGAGAAGGATGCTAATGGCAAATACTACCACTAGCCTGGTTGTAGTAGCTGACCCTCTAGTGTCAACCATTATGGTATAATGGGCCTTTTAAAATAAAACAAAGCCAAAAAAATATATATTATAGGATGTTTTGGTGGCCTACTACTAGGGATAGTAAGGTGTATATTGATGCCTGTGAGATGTGCACTATAATTACATCTTCTCACTCTATGTTGGGTACAGCCTTTATCCATTTCTAAAGGACCATGGACTCATATATACATATATGTAGGTGCACAATGACACTAATATTATTATCACATGCCGGCACACTTATTATTCACTAAGGTAGGAGGTACTTAAAAATGCAATTTGAGCCATCAGGGCACATCCCAGCCAACCTTACAGGCAAGTAAGAGCCCTTGCAAGAGAATTGCCGGCTCTTTCGTACATCCACAAGATCTTATCATAACTTGTTAATCTTCTGAACATTCCGGAGAGTAAACAACTATATCTAAGTGTTGAGAAAACAAGAGGCAACCCTGCAATTTTGGCAATCTGTTCTTTTCTGCCCTTCCCACAAATCCAAACATGAGCATACTGTACTTTCTCTCTAGTGAATTAAAGTGAATATACTTTGCTGATTGTCCAGTTACAATTTATACCCTTTCATTAAGCTGTGTCTTGAAAAAACAGATTGCTCTAATTATTATTATTGTTGATGTTGTTATTGCTCTCAGACTGCACTTACACCTGTCTTGTTTATCCTGTATGATTGTAGATTGCGCAACGGATGAATCATGTGACTATCTGACGGTATCTACAAACCAGACAGGAGCCATTTGTCAGCAATATACTTGGGATGGATCCAACATCGTCTGTACCGCGGCTAATCAAGTATTACCAAGATTACTAACCTTCAAACTGCCGCTATAGAATATACTTGTAGCACTACTGTACAATGAGATATTTAAGACCGTACGGTTAGAGATTATTGATGAAATGATGGCACGATAAGCATGGCAGACAAACAGCGCTTGTCTCTATGCCGAAATTATTGTGCTGTTAGAATGGATTATTTTATAATGTGCTGAGTCCTTTGTCAATACATCTTCATTTTTAAAAAATTATGTTTTGCTCTTTAACATGTGCTATGAAAATGCATTAGGTCAGAAACTCATTTTAATTTGTTGTTAAAAATAATATGTAGTTTCAATAACAAGCAAACGTGCTTGTGTCTATAAAAATATCAAATGACATTTTAAACAGAATTAATCAATAAGTTTCTCTTCATAAACCAAAAATAATACTACAAAAAAAAGTATTTTCTTGGAAAACGTTTGTCAGTGATGTACCTGCGGGCCCCTCTTCTGGTGTAGAGTTTGATCTGGGGGCCACCTTAATATATTTTATAGAGATGTTCACTGACCCCCGTGTTCTGGTTTTGATTTTGGTTTTGAATCTGGATCAACTTCGTGTTTTGGTTTTGGTTTTGGCAAAACTGCCCTTGAGTGTTTTGGTTTTGGGTCTGGATTAACTGCGTGTTTTGGTTTTGGCTTTGGATCTCAATTTTTTTCTCTAAAATCCCTATTTGTTTCTGCTAAAATCACATGTTTTTGCCTTCCCCCCCCCCCCCTACATTATTATTAACCTCAATAACACTAATTTTAAGTCATTTGCAGTCAATTTCGACCACCTCACAGGTCACAATATTATTTTCATGCACTTTCAAACAAAGACTGCAGATTTAGAAGACCAAGCTTGCCAGACCTATTATTTGTATTTCAGCAATGACTATTAGCAATGGAGCAATGGAGCTCTCCTGAATGTCACTGGAAACTTTGAAGAACACTGCTACCCCTCCTCTTTCTTTTCTCCCTATGATGCTGCCCAACTGCACTAGAGGCTGCCAAGAACTGTGCTACCCCTTCTGTGTCCCTCTGTGAAATGGCACTGGATCGCCGTGGAGGGCGGTACTTATAGAATCCAAAGCTCCCGAGATCCGACGACGTAACAATGACGTTTTGCCTCGTTTTCAATTCCGAGGGCGCGTGAAAGTACCGAGCCGTCTCGGCTCAGTATTTGGATCTGCAAAGTTCGGGTGTGTTGGTTTCTCGAGGAACCGAGTCTGAGCATCTCTAATATTTTATAACGTGTAATCCCTCTATCTTGCGGGGCAAGAAACAGATTTGCTTGTTCCTGAATTCACCACTGGAATTCCAGGATGGTATTGACAACCAGTTGAATGTGTAATAGGGTACCCTGAGGCTCATTTGCGAACTCTGTGATCGCTATTGTAATCTAAGAGATTGTAGCCCAGCTTTACTTGTATAGAATAACCCCTGTCTCGTCTCTTTCTCAGACACCCACCACTCTGGGGAACACCGCCTCTATCAACATGGAGGGACTCCGCTGCCAGTATAAGATAAACCTGACTGCTATAGACAACGTTACTGTATACAGAAAAAAAGGTCAGAATGTACCCTGAATTCCTCATGATCTAACACAGTTAACATATGAATCTATTTCAACAATTCTTCAATTGACTATTGTCTAGTAAAATATATGGCGATAACATGGGTTGAACGTAACCATTATTCTTCCTGAGACGGCAACGAAAATGGTACCAGTCTGTGCACAAACATAACCCACCTAAATGCTTTCTGCCCCTGACTAGCAGAACAGTCTGTGGTGTAAATACATCAAACCTTCAATAAAAAGGAAAAGTGGAGGTGTTGCCCATAGCAACCAATCAAGTCCTAGCTATCATATTATAGAATGTTCTAGATAAATGATAGCTAGATTCTGATTGGTTGCTGTGGGCAACACCTCAAGTTCTCCTTTTTAGAAGGTTTGATAAATCTAACCCAGTGTCCCTTTTCTGGGACTTTCACCATTTGGAAAACGCAGCACCCTAATTCTACCTGGAGAATACAAAATTGTGTGGGATCTGTCTTATGATTTGACAGCACAGCCAATTGGAAGCTGCTGGACACATCTCTCATCCAATCAGGTTCTTCCTGTTTAGGAAACGCGGATTAGAAACCTGTGGATGGAACTTAGAGGTCTATTATGATAGTTCTACCTGATGTTTAGTAAATTTGCTGCAATAAAAGTTTGTAATTTTGTACGTAGGTTAGTAAATTACCCTCATTATGTGAATATGTTCGATATGAATCAGCCTGGATAAACTACAGGCTTTGTCCAAATGTGCCATTGGTTCTGAAGAGCAATATTAAGGCATCATTTGATTGTTTGCTTGCTTTTTTTAAAAAAAAAGTAGAGGGCATTATAATTGTTCAGTTAGATGTTCTATTATAATGTCAAATATTAGAAAAAAATTAAAGAGTCGATACTGGACGTTCTACAGCTTATATTACACAGAATGAACACATTGAAAATGATACATTGCTGATATATTGTTGAAAAGAAGATTTTCTTCATCTCAGCCCTTTTGGGCTGTTTCAGGGGTTGTCAAACTGCGGACAACGCGATCCACGTTTGGTGGACTTGTTCCAAAGTTCAGGCGATATGCTCTCTTGATGTGTACACTTGTAGCCACCCATTTTTTATGGCATGGAGAGCCTCAACATTGCCTTAAATCCCAATTATTCAACACTTTTCCTTGTGGTGCTTTTAGTTATAGGAGCTAAGCAGAACTACGAGTGTTTTGGCAGTTAGCTGGATACAATGCCCGATCTTCTCCTTTTCCCTAACTGCTTGTGGCCTCTCCATTTTTCCCCATATGTATTGATGGTCATTTTAAGTAGGACATTTGTTAGAAATACATTTATTGCCATTTTGAAATATTTGGATATCACTCTTGTTCCTTTGTGTGTATATAAAACTGGTATGTTTCCCGACAATTCAGCCATGGGTCACACATCACTAGATACGTTTCAGAAGACGATTCCAATTATTGCAATGCTGTAACTTAGTATATCTCTAGTAATTAACCCTACTATGAGGACATAACTATGAGACAGAGACAGTTCATGCACAAAGAGGATGCTGTTTTCTTACCACTAATCTTGTTCCAATCAGGAGAAGAATTCAGCGGTCACAGAGATTTTGAACGCACAGACTTTGGGAATACCATCTCGGGTGTGTACAGCACAATGCTGTTCTCAGCCAGTGGAGGCACTTTAACCGACGGGTATTACTTATGTCGTCAAACGTGCGTCCAGGACTCCTGCTGTGATGGCTTCATACTCAGTCGGATCATATTAAATCAAGGTAATGTCTAACATCTTCAAATTGTCTTTTGAATTGTCAGTAAGAAATAAAAGAAATGCCAGTGGATGGAGAAAGAAGAAGTAATTAACTACTATAGTATATATAGCAGTTATATATATATATATATATATATATATATATATATATATATATATATATACAAGTTAACCCGTGCATGATACTCATGCATTCTAGTCAAATCAAGATACTTAAGGTCTTAAAAAGGTTCTTGTCATGCATTTGGGCCTAGCCCAGGCCTGACTATTCTATTTTTTTGGGCAAATAATGTCAGTATACCAAATTTCAGGTCAATTGGATGAGCCCTTTCTGAGAAAATAGTTTTTCACACACACACACACACACACACACACACACACACACACACACACACACACACACTAACGCACGCCTCTACACATGTGTGTTCATGAGGTAAAATTACCTCACAAAAATGAGTTTGAGCCCTACCAAATTTCAGCCCTTTTTGATTTTTTTTCCTCACACACACTAAGAATTTAGTAGGTCAGTGTATAACTCTGCCCAGCAGGTGGCGCTGCAACTTGGTTTTTTTTTCCCACACACAGACGCCACTAAGTATTTATATATTAGATAAAAATCTATATATACATATTAGCAAAGGGTCGTGTTTAGCTCGTAATCCACAGAGAATGGATGCAAACAGTGTTACACATTTGTGCAACAGTGCACATAGGTTAAAGATGAACAGGTGGAGGACATGTGTGTAACAAAATAATGGTATAGAATCTCATTTAACTTCCATGGATTGGAAGTGCCTTTTCCCACAGCAGGCTGACAGGGTGTGTCTGAAGTCAGAGCAAACAGAGCAGCTGATGAGAACTCCTTTAAAAAGGAAGGTGGGCGTGTCAACTACTCATCAAGTTAGGGCTGTGAGAGGAGTGTCAGGTATAAAAACCTGTTTCGTTTACTGTTCAGGGTGACCGATGCTAGAAAAGCTGGCCGGTGTCTAGAGAGCTGGTCTGTACAGTTTCTTGTAACCTTAAACAAGAAATAAACAAAGGATCTTTATTTTGTCAAATACCTTACCATCCTGACATTAAACCTAAGTAAAAATACAAGAAGTTGTTTGTGTGTGTTTCACCGGACGTGTGCTCTTGCCACAATAGTAGTGCTCTGGTTCTACAGTATTGTTTAACAAATGTAACGTGGCATATTTAGTAGTCGTCAGTGGCAGTCTGTATTCATCCCTAGGACACAGTGACCGCTCGTATATATGATGTATAGTGCAGAATACCTTGGTATTGCACTTTGGTGGTCTGCCCTGCACACAGTAAGTTGCACGCTTACTCTTCGCACTCTGGAAGTAACTTTAGAAACTAGAATTGCGCCCAGATGTGCGGAGATTTAGAACAATCTGAAGATGCCTCTCTGCTAATATGTAAACATCACATTAAATGTTCAGCCACTTTAGAACTACACCATTCATTAAATCCATTTTGTTCTGTATTATTTCTAAAATACTGCTGAGTTTAGCCTCAGTAATGGCTTACATTCATCATGAGAGTGAGCAGATATTGGGACTGTCTTTGTTACATGTTTCACCTTTGTGTAGTAGAAGGTTATCTATACCTTGGAAACAAGTGCACGTAAAATGCTCCTCTATGTCAAAGAGGAACTGGAGGGTAAGACATGCGTCCCATTATATAAAATATTATATAGGATGAGACGTGATCTTCTCTAGCCCAGAGCTGGGGCAAAAAGCAAGTCCTTATGCAAACTAGAAATGTCTGTGCACCCCTTTGTGCAAAGAAATGCACCATCTTCACCCCGGAAATCCTGTGTTTACGCTGCTCCATAAATGTAAGCCCCTACTCCGCGCTTACCACTCTGCACCCAAATCCTCTAACCGCTGCACTTTCTATGAAATGAACTGTGAGCACTTAGCCAACACTGTATCCTGGGATACATCAATCAATGAGTCTTCTTTATCTTGTTCAAAGTAGTCCCTGCCGGAGCACTCAGCACCATGGACAGGGTCCGCACTATCATTAGGGGAGCTCAGGCTGTCGCTTAGAGCGCCAACATTTTGGGAAGAGCTTAAAACATTGAGGTCCTGAATGTAAATTGCTAGTTTGTTTTAAAACGTACGTAAATCGGGTATACGCATGTCCGTATTCAACTAGTAGCGGATCTAAATACACATTTGTTGTTGAATACGAGTCTAGGTCCGCTCTGCTCTAACAGACAATACACTGCAGGATACGTCCAACACATATGTGGAATATAAAGTCACAAAAGAGCGCACAAAAAAAAATCTTTTAATGTCATCTGTTAATAATATAGTAATTACTTACAAAACATTAAACAAAATAACGTTTTTTGTCTCACGTAGCTTAGAGAGTTAGGCAAGACCAGTGAGAGGGGCAGTGCCCAGGGTGCAAAGCAGAAGGGGGGGGGGGGCGCTGCATTTTATTTTAGGTTCATTATATTATACTTCATTATAATTTAGGGCTTGGGACCGCATTTTTCCTTTCTTGCTCCAGACGCTAAAATTTCTAGTTACGGCTCTGGAATTAGGGGGAGATTCAATTTGGTGTGAGGTTTTCTCCAGAACGTTCATGGAGACACCTCACATCGGAGGTTTTACAGGAATCTCCGCTCATTTTGTCCTCGCATCCCTTAGAGGTGCACAGAAAAATTAGCAGAGATTCCTACCGTACTGGCTAGCAATAGGCACAGAGAACACCGTGGCGATGCTCAGCTGCACCTCGCGTTGAACTGAATTTCCCCCTTAATGCAGCATAATTTTGGAGCTGATTTAAAAAAACACAAGACAATGTATAGGCATTAAACTTATACTTTCTGTTCCATTGGACTAGTAAACTGTACCTGTTTACAGTTACAGGGTCAAAAAAATGGATTTTTGAATTTAACGTAAAATAAATTTCTCTGGGGGGAATTCAAATAGCCGCGATGTTCCTCAGAACATCGCGGCTGCGCACTTTTTCAGTTACTGCGGTACAAATCTCCGCTCATTTTTCCTCGCACCTCTATGGTGGAATGGTAGCGAGACACTTTGCGGCTTATTGAGCCCCCCCCCTTTAAATTAATTTGGGGGACACTGCTAACCACAGGGTATAGAAGGCACTGTGCTGGAGTAGAAGGCACTGGTCATACTACTGTCAGAGAAGACGGCGCGGAAAGCTGCTGTAGCAAACAATACCATAGTCAAAAGATACATACACGCATTACACAAATATAATGATAATGTAGTGATTCTAACTCCCCTCAATACAAGGGCACCCAGGGCTGTACACTGGGTCCTAAGATCAAAATATAAAGAGTAACCCAGTTGAAAAAGTACAGAAATTTGGAAAATAATACAATGCACAATAAGGCAATCCTGGAAATAAAATTTGAAGAGCTAAATATTTCAAGGACATGACATTCGGATGAATTAGTTCCAGTGTAAGCGGAGAATTTAGATGAATACGTTTCCTGGAATCAGTGAGGACCCCATGAGAGGAGCAGATGCGCTGCGTTCTGTCTTCATTGCAAGTTTAAAGAAACAATTATCAAGAAGAATATTAATTGATGTTGTTGATCTTGGGCGAGATCGTCAACGCCCAAAGATGTGCAATGTCAGCTTTTATTAAACAAGAGGTTGAATCTCATCTGCTCTCCTTATGCAGGAAATATATTGATCTGTTTTGTGTACTTTTCAGGACATTGCACATTGCTGATTACTTTGAAGTGTATGATGATACTGAATTAATTAATACTTCATTTAGGATCAGAGTCCACAACAAACATTTTGAATGCTCATATGTTATTTATTTACAATTTAAATATATTTTGATAGCACAGTGATGCGGAATGTACTTTCACTCTTCAGGTTTAATCACTTTTTACTGCATTTTACCATCCTCGCAATTACATATTAATTTAATTTAGAATGTAAGCTCTCATGGCAAGGTCCTCTACATCATATCTGTACTCTATGGCTCATATCTGCCCATTCTCTGTCTGTGTTATGATGAATTATTTTTGTATGACATTGGATTTGTTAATTACATCCATGCATTTATTATTCTGCTACTCTGTATCCATTGTTGTTCTATATGTACTTATGGCATTTTGTGCTATGTTTCATTTCCTATGTACTGCGCAAACCTTGTGGTACATTATAAATAAATAAATTAATAATAATAATAATAATAATATATTCTTATTATTTATGCTGAACACATAAAAATGTCAGGGTCTGTTTATAATAATCGTAGGAGAATGGACAAAGTGCTGTTAATAGTTAATTGTAAAGCGCTACGGAATTTGCTGGCGCTATATAAATAAATGTTGATGTTGATGTTAATACATTAACTACTGTTCCTATATTGGTAGGTCATCGTGGTGATTGCAACTCACTGTAGTAGCCAGTAACACAAAATAAGGAGCTTAAAGGGGTTTCCAATTTTGCAACTACTCCCCTCTCTAGTTAGTTCCTCCCTCTTGGAGCACATGGTTGGCGGTTTTGCCCCGGGATAGTCTCCTTTACCTAATAAGAGCTGGGAGATCAAAGCGCTTTGGGTGCTGAATTTAGTCGGCTCGGACATTATAGAGTGAATGCATCGCCTGATTGGCTGGACTTGTCTCCTGCCCAATAATAGGCCACATTCACTTCTTTAATCCCATCCTGGCAAATTTGAATCTCCTGCCCAGCTCCCCGAGCCGTGCTCAGAGCGGTCTGATGTGTTCCCGAAACTCTTCTCTGGTAACAGTAGGTGTCTTAGGTATTTGACTAAAGAAATTAAATCCACAGGTGTCACTGTTCCAGGTTGAATGAGGTTCTTTCGGGTTTCAAAGAGTTAATGACTCATGAATGTAAGATTTATTTTGAAGTTTACCTTTATACTTACAATAAACATAACATAAAAGAAAAAGTAAATCAAATACTTAGCTTCCAATATGTTCAAGTAACAGTCAGTTTCCAGGACCCCTCATTCACATGAAAGCTGGAAAAACAATAGGCACTTATACTCAGAGAACAAAGGGTCTTAGGGGCATGTTCAACTGTCAGATTGTTTTGTCCCGTTAAAAAAAAAAGTTCCGCGCAGGTTTTTTCCGGCAATAGCGACCGTTTGGAGTTAGCGCAGCGGGAAAACTCGTGCAATTCAATTGCAAAAGAGGTAACGCTGCCCCCGTGCGTTAAAAATTGTGTTTGCGAGACTTTAGGGGAGTGAAGGGGAGTTTTAACGCTGTCATGTATAAGACAAAAAAAAGGTTTTGCATACATTTCCATACATTAGATTGCATTACACATTGATAATATCTACATTACAGTACTTTATTTAGCATATTTTAAATTGATTTAGTTTTTACCATACAGACATATATACCATATCAAAACACATTACTACATTCATATTTGTACCAAAAACATACAAAAATATAATTAATTAGTGATTTTATTTATTTTTGTTTTTATTTTTTTATTTCATTTTTTTTTTTTTTACAAGAAAATCAACTTACACAAGTTAGGCATTAGTGATAAACATAAGTTTAACTTTTTTTCAACATTATTACATGATTTCAACTACTTTTCAGAGGGTTTTTATTTTAAACACACCCCAAGGAGCTGCGAGATAAAATAGTATATTTTCCTGTTTAACGTGCCGCGTTAAAAAACAATTGAATAGCTTTTAACGCAGCTGCCTCTCGCACACCCTATACTATCAATATACCTTCTACTGGAGCGCGAGAGGACCGTTTCATAAAAAAAACAAAACGTAGCACTAACAATGGAATTGAATTGCGGGTAAAGTTAACACGCTCGAAAATGATGAAAAACAGCGGGAAAATGACTTAACATGCTCTAAATAAAATACTCGCTGACAATTGAATATGCCCCTTAGAATTAACTTACATATAAGGCTATGAATATATTTTCAGACTCGCTATTGGTACATTAGTGATAAGAAAGAATATATTCTTACTCATGTGCATCTGAGAAACCGCCCTGGCATAATATGTGGATATGTCTTGGTCCAGCCTTTGATCAGAGAAGCATTTTACCATACACACAGAAAAGTATGAATACAACTGCACTAAGAATTTTGAATTCTGTACATATTAACAAAGGGATCATTGATCCTCATGTTTGTAGTCATTTAGCCTCTGTGTGAATTTACACTGGACAAAGCAGGGGCGGACCCAGACATTTGCCCTACCCGGGGCGATTTTAGGGGGGCGATTTAGGCCCCGCCCCCTTTCTGTGTTCTAAGGCTGCCGGCGGTTGCACAGTATGTGCAGGTCCGTTCAGCAGTGAAAGCGTGCTGTCCCGCTGCTCTGATTGTGTTTAAAACACAATCAGAGCAGCCGGGCAGCATACTGTCACTGCTGAACGGACCTGCACAGTGTGCAGCTGTCGGCAGCAAGCCCCCTGGATCCGCCACTGGGACAAAGACACCCATGTAAGCAGTAGTGTCCTCACTAAACTCAGTGCATTGGAAATTATAGTGTTGGATAAACTCAGCTTGCTAGGAAAAAACATTGTACAGGATTGTACCGAGCAGCAGATTCTTCAGTGTGAACTTCTCACTTGATTATATACCACTTTCAGGTGAGCTTAATTTTTTACTGGATCGTATACGCCCCACTGCAACTTTTACTTAATACTTTGCTTATCTTCCTGGCTTTCATCTGTGTATTTTTACTCTGTGTTTATGTCAGCAGACAGTTGTTTATTTCTGACACAAGATCCAGAGGGCGGTTTTGTGCCTCATCCAAGCTCAACACAAATAAACAGTTCTCCCAGATGACACCAAGTTCATCAGAAAAACATAGATAGCAGTCAGCCAAAGCCACGTATTTCATAAAAGTTGAAGGAGGTCATGTTTATATTCTCCATTTTAAAAATAGGCCTGTGTATATTACAGATTCAAGCTGAAATAGCATTAGATACTGAGACTTTGCAGTGAGCCATAGAGTGCTACACCACTGGTGGCACTAGTAAAATACTATGTTAATGTCAGACTTTTTATTACCCTGCATAAATACACTCATGGACCTATGTGATCTCCTATATAGAGTGCTACATAAATATCAGTCCAAACGCCCAATGTTGTCATTCTGCTGTAAAACGAATTCTGTAAAAGGTAAAACTGCACGTGTAATATTGATTAATGATGGTAATGAATACTTTTTAGACTGATTACTAAGTGAAGATTGTGTTCCTTACACTGGAAATCATGTATTGTGCAGAATGACGGTTTCATACACCAAGCTCAGGAGTCACGTATGCGTCAAGTTGATAATGTGTAAAAGATGACATTAGTAAATAAGCTTCATGTGTCCAGCGGAAACTTAGCTTTATCCTGTGGATTACAATTTAGCCCCGGGGTGACTCTGCCTATTGTAAAGTGACCCTAATCTACAGTCATTTCTTCTAAAGCATCTAACCTGATCATGTTGGAGTGATCCTTGTTGCATTGTTCAGTCAGTATGAGTGAAAAATAGGTTCATTTATAGAACATTAATGTATTCAGGATCTGTGACCTTGTTACAAATGCAATCTATAACACAGACCTTGCCCTGATTTATGATTTTTGTAATACTGCACGGAAGATTCTCATAATAGAGACAAATGTAACGTCTCCCTTTATATTGTAGTCTGAGTGCATGGGAATGGAGATGGAAGTTATATGGGGCAGCCCGGTGGCGTAGTGGTTAGCATTTCAATTGTCAAAACAGGGCCTTATCTGTGTGGGATTTGTATGTTCTCCCCGTGTTTGCGTGGGTTTCCTCCGAGTGCTCTGGTTTCCTCCCACACTCCAAAAACATACTAGTAGGTTAATTGGCTTTTGGTGATGATGATGATTATGTGGCACTATAGCAAAAATGATACACTTGTCCTCCAAGAGCTTATATTTATCATATTTGGATTTATTATATATTCATTCTTACTGCACCTTTAGGATATTGTACATTGGCGGGTAGATTTATCAAACCTACTAAAACTGAAAAGTGGAGATGTTGCCCGTAGCAACCAATCAGATTCTAGCTATCACTTTCTAGAATGTATTGGGTAAATGATAGTTAGAATATGATTGGTTGCTATGGGCAACACCTCCACTTTTCAGTTTTAGAAGATTTGCTAAGTGTACCCTTGTGTGTTCACACGTACAAGTAATATGATTTGCAGTTATTCAACTCTCAATATAATTTCTAATTTACTTCCTAAAGCGGTTAATGGGTAAGTAAGGTACTCAGGAGCAATAAAACTTTTTGTGATTAAAAAAGACTTTTACTATAGTATTTAATAGTACATTTTTCAAGGTTATAATGAGCAACAAAAAAGCCTCTTTAGGGTAAATACCATAAAAGTCTTCTTCAAACAGAAGGTATTCACAGGCTTTCATCATCATCATCATCATTTATTTATATAGCGCCACTAATTCCGCAGCGATGTACAGAGAACTCACTCACATCAGTCCCTGCCCCATTGGAGCTTACAGTGTAACTTCTCCAACATACATAGAGAGAGACTAGGGTCAGCCAATTAATCTACCAGTATGTTTTTTTTTGAGTGTGGCAGGAAACTGGAACACCCGGAGAAAACCCACGCAAACACGGGGAGAACATACAAATTCCACACAGATAAGGCCATGGTCGGGAATCGAACTCATGACCCCAGTGCTGTGAGGCAGAAGTGCTAACCACTGAGCCACCGTGCTGCCCCAGGCTTTTAGCATTTACCTTCAAGGCAAATGGCTGATCGGCTAATCAGCTGATCAGTGTAGGAAAACTTGTGATTGGCTGAGGCTCAGAACATTTATTTATTTTGGTTTCCATGCGTGATAAAAGATAATGTAACCTCTCTTTACCGGTATTGGTTATTGACTCAATGTCCCCTTATGGTTTATAATACAGGCACCACCCTCTGCGGGCTGCTCAGGTCTCCGGATGTTTTGCTGTGTGGTGTGAATGACTGGAGCACAGAGTCTAAGCTTGGTGGTGACGGAGTCTGCAGAGGAGTCAGATCTAACAAGAAGCAGAAAATGTTCTCATTCTTCTTGGGGGGACAAGAATTCACCGGAAGTAAGTTATCAAATTTACAGGAGGGGGAGACGTACAATTTGGGTTGACCCAATAAAAATTCACATTACCCTGTGGCATAATGATTTGCAAGGTTTAGTATTCACTTTTCTGCCAGCTCATGGTGGCAAAACACAATTGAAGCTTATCAGCAGAACAAAGGGGGAAATGTTTTGCGAGGTGCAGCGGCATTGTTTCAGCAAAGTGACAATAAACATTTGTGGCTACACAGTAAATTATATAGTAATGAGTAGAGGAGCGAGAGTGATGTGAGAGCTCAGACAGCTATCATTTCAAACTGACTTGCTACACGTCAGCTGAAATCTCCAGCTCACAAGTAGATAGGTTGGAAACAACGACTCGTCCTCTACAGAATCCGTTAAAGTGCTAAAGGCGAGTCCCACTTGTCCTCTGCATTTAAGTGATTTTCTTTAACTAGCGGAGGAAAGGAATGTGGCCTCACAGGACGCGCACTGTCTATTAAAGTCAATGGGAAATGCCAGGGATCAGGGGAGTCTGTTTTAGAGCCTTTATCTTCCTATTCTTGGCACTTACAAAGATGGAGGTCCCCTATATCAATGATATTATTTATACTACCAGAAGATAGCAGAGAAATTGATGGCACTGTGTCATCTTATTTGATTAGTTGTAGAGAGATAATTAATATTTTCATGAGGATTTTCCACGCTTCTCTGTAGTGAAGTATAATATGAAACTTTGCCTATTTCGCAGGTTAACCCCTTCCTTGTAGGATTAACTGCGCCCTACATCCTTCCTGCTTTTTTCTGCTTATAGTTAATATGGATGCAGACAATTTAGTGCCGTGGTGGCTCTCAATCATTTCAATAAATGAAAAAAAAAAAAATTCTCAACAGATTTACTTATCTCCGTGTGTTTTAGTTGGCATTTATGAAATATTATATGAATATAAAAGCAGTATTTTTAGTGTATAGTATAGTGCATTTATAGTATATAGTGTAGTATATATTTTGCTTTCTATTGTAACTTACAGTAGTTCTGCTATAAAAGTGACTGAAAAAGTAAAGTTATTCACTCCTCTTTGTAGGTTATTCTCTGTTGTCTCAAAGTATCGGTATGGTGGAATACAACACGGAGCTGAGCGATGAGACAAAGGAGGAAATCCAGGCTCTGTTCTCTGTTTTCCAGCGGGTTTTCCTGAGAAGAGGTAACGTCTTGTAGAGCTCAGCCAGTATCTGTACAGCAAAGCTCACGGTTTAGTCCGGATTATTGTTGTATATTTACTGTACAATAACATTGACTGCACGAGGAAGACTCTGTTAGTCTCATGTCCTATAACTCTTCTCTCTGCTAAACAGTCTGTGAGATGAGAATTATAACAGCTTAATGTTATTAATGGCTGCATAGAGAATCAGGAGCATAAGAAAGAGGTTGTGAGACCTGCATCCAAGATACTTGAGGTGTTGGTTAAATATCAAAAATATGGAAACAAACTCACTTTATGTCGGCAGCAGGTCTGGTCCACACACCGGCTGCAGCGATGCTGACTAATCACTGGGGCAAAGTCAGTCTTAGGGGTAAATGTATCAAGCTGAGAGTTTTCCGGCGGGTTTGAAAAATGGAGATGTTGCCTATAGCAACCAATCAGATTCTAGCTATCATTTTGTAGAATGTACTAAATAAATGATAGCTAGAATGTGATTGGTTTTTCAAACCTGTCGGAAAACTCTCAGCTTGATACATTTACCCCTTAGTCTCTTTTGCCCATCTCTATTAATTTGCCCTCCATTAAATGATCATAAGATTTAGTTCTCATTTTACCCTAACTTTGTGCTATTGATGAACACAGACAGGTGAAGGTGATGTTTTATAATGTTTGCATCAGACTGGTCAGTTTTAGCCAGTGGTGTAGTAACAAGGGTTGACAATCAGGTCCAGAGGATACGTAGATCCGGGCTAGAACCTCTTTGCAGCCATCTGCCAACGTCTGACTGTCGAGATGCCAGATGCCTTCTCCTCTCCCCTCTACATTGACACCTGTTGGATTGAGGAGTGGCGTTCAGTAGACATTGTCCCACCCAGAAGCTCCATGTGTCTGTCTTCAGATTCTGAGCTCATTCAGAGTAGAGAGACTGTGATCGCTCTAAATGAGCCAAGAACCTCCAGACATTTACATGGAGTTTCCAAGCAGAAGTGAAGAACCCGATGTGCCCAGGAACAGGTATATAGGCAATGACTGTGGGATCTCTGGGAGATGGGACAAGGGGAGGTTTCTAAGAAAGGGGGGAACGCTAGGCTACAATTGTCTCCGGTACAGAGGGCATCACTATGCAGGGAGGGAGTGTGGACAAAGAGCGCTATTACTGTGCAAGGAAGTCTGCTTGCATTGCCCATTATACTGTATATTGCGGGTTAAGAGGGTCCTTTCGTTATGCCACTATTCTTACCACTCTTTTCAGTGCCAGTCACAGTGCATGTTCTAACATGTCACAAAGGATTGGCTTTACTCACAGCTCCTACCACTCCCCAGAACAGCCCAAAAATCCAGGAACATTAGAATGAATGAAAAAATCTGAAAAAAGAAGAGTAAGCTTCAAACCTTGTCTGATCATCTCCCCTTTAATGGTATAAAAGGCCCACACTTCATCATATTGCCCTTGCCCTATGCCTGGATCAATGCATGTTAGCACACGCTTACACCACAACCCAACCGTTCCTCACCTGTATTTGGAAGCTTGTACCGTTGCTGTCTTTTTGCACATAAATTCCACCTTGGGCAGATAACTTGCAAACTAGGCAAATTTTACCTAAATTATTACATAAGTGACACTAATATATTAAAGCATTTCCGTGATAAACTGCTTTCCCAATGAAGAGCTGGAAAACTGTCTTTGAATTTCCAACACAGACGATTGTTTGATACATTTTGACTTTACATAAACTAATTGCTGTTACTTAATGCAGATGATGAAAACTCTTCTATGTTTTGTTGCAGATGTTGGTAAAACGTTGATCAATGATTCTGGGTGTTCAGAGAGAGCCCCACGGAAGGAGAAACCAGCTGACACTTCAGGTACTAATGTAATAAACAGAGAAACTGCTGTGTTCTGTCACAGTGAATGTGATACATAGAAGTCCCATTGTGGGATCAACTTAAAGCAACTACAGCTACTGGATCCATGAGGTTACTGCTGTAGGATTATTAAATGGAAGTTAACATGAGACAAATGGTGAGAATGACCTGATTGTAGAGGTTATAACTTAAGAGGAAATCTATAAATGTCATACAAATCAGGAACATAGGGTGTAATCTTAGTAATGGTCTATCTTTTAGCCAGAGTACAGCTAGGTAGAAAATTTCTCCCGAAGTGATATCATTGATGAAATTACCAACAACTGATAGAAAAATAAAGTCCCAATCAGCATGCAGATTTCTGTGTACACACTATACACATTTTACAAGATTTACCCCCAGATCTGTGCTCTTCATATGTCATAGCCATCGACTGAAAAGATGGTGACTCTGCACACTCCATAGAGATCTATGGACACTGCCGATCCTGAGTGCTTACACACTGCAGGATTGGAACGACATTGTTCCATCGTTGAGCGAGATTTTTAGTCCGGGTTAAAAATGTAATGAAACGATACAATGTGCTTTGGAACGATAATCGTTCATCATTGGAGCGTACAAACTAAAGCGATATCGGGCCGAACGGTCGTTTATCATGTGATTGGCACGATAATCGCCTGAAAACTCTGTATTGTGTACCCAGTCTAAGAGTCCTAGTTTAAATAAGCACAGATAATATCTGATAATGTCCAGCTTACAGGTAGGTGATCAGGTACCTACCATCTCTGTTATCCCTGCAGGACAGACATGTGATATTATATAAACCTATCAGCATCTTCCTAAAGCGGCTCAGAGAAGACAGGTTCCGCTGTATCCGAGAAAGGTGACCTCAGGGTTCAAATCCTTAGAGATGTCCGACAGCTGTAGAAAATATTTATAGGTCACCAACATAGAGTTCAGCTAATCTCTGGCTGCTACATTGTGTTTTTAAATTAAATTTGTTTCTACTTCAGTTATAAAAGATATCATCACATGATATAATATACGTAATAATGTACGACCTACTGTAAATTATAGGGATATTAGAGAACCCCTCTTAAACAGGTCATAGAACTGTGTAATAAATTACTGCAGGGGGTAGACTATCCCTTATAACACACAAGCTGGAGTTTACAAAGACACGCACATAGAAATGATGAAGCAGCACACTGACACACAAACATACACAATATTGACATATACAGACACTAAACTCACACAAACATACAGTGGATATTAGAAGGTCTACACACCCTTAATGAAATGACACGTGTTTGTGATGCATCATGTCCGACCAATTTACACATTTAGGGGTAAATGTATCAATGTCCGGATTCTTCAACTCCGGCGAGATCGGCGTCTTCAGCGCTTAAATTCAAAGCGGCGCTGCCTTGTAAAGGGAAACTTCCCTTTACAAGGCAGCGCCGCTTTAAATTTAAGCGCTGAAGATGCCGATCTCGCCGGAGTTGAAGAATCCGGACATTGATACATTTACCCCTTAATGTGACCTTGCAACCGGCAAGATTCAAGTGTAAAAATATAGACATTTTTTAGGAAAAAGGAGGGGCAATAAAAAAACCCTAATTGCATAAATATTCACACAGTTTCTTAATGGGGCTGTAGCTGTGTTCAGAATTAATATCATGTTGAAAGGTAATTAGCATACACCTGCCAGCAATGAAAGTGATTGTGATTTGCCCCAAATATAGGTCAGCTGTCCCTGTAGGACAGGCCTGTCCAACCTGCGGCCCTCCAGATGTTGTGAAACTACAAGCCCCAGCATGCTTTGCCAATAGACAACCTGTTGATTGCTAGAAGGGCATGCTGGGACTTGTAGTTTCACAACATCTGGAGGGCCACAGGTTGGACAGGCCTGCTGTAGGATTTCCTTGTAGTTTTCCTAGTTGGATCCTGCTGGGATAGCCATGGTCCGTCGTGCAGTATGGTTGTCGTAGTTTTGGTAACAATTACGGCCAAATTCCGTTTATGAAACAAACAAAACAAATTCTGGCAAAATACAAATATTTTGAAAAACAGTTTTGAAAATGTTGCTCATCTCCTACTCGGCCGTATATGAAAATTCTCACCCACGGCCGGGATAAGTGGGGAGTTACGAGAAAATGGGGGAGAACTGGCAAAAGCACTGCCAGCGAGGATCATATCTCTGGCAGCAACAGATGCCAATGCTGTCGGATCTTTCTGATGCCAGAGAGCATCGTTTGTACAGATATTACTCAAGGAGAAGCCAATGAACAAAGTCTATTGCTGTGTGTTGTATATATTCATAGGCTTTATCATTTTGTATACAATGTATGTTCTATAAGCTTCTCAGAAATACGTAGGCATTAAGCTGACACTACCCCCTGGTCATCTGCACAGGGTCTGCCATGGAACTCTTCCTTTCACTGAACAGTAGTGATGTTGTAATTAATGAGGACATCTCCGTGGCCAACACTGAGTTCTGGATATCCAAAGAACACTACTCATCCGACCAGGCGTTGTCCTGGTGTCTTACACGTGAGTAACTCTCTCCCTGCAAAGCGTTGTGTCATAGTTATGTCATAGTGCTGCTTAGTAAGATTATCCTGAAGTTCAGATAAACTGTGTATGATAGAACAACGGAACCACTATTTATCTACCGTGCGTGTTTGGCCGCTTTCTGCCAAGTCAAGTTTATGCACAAAAAACGTTATTATGGAGTGGCCCAATATTTTTTTGTTCGTAAATACTGTAGATATAATGTTGGCAGTAATACTGTATAAGCTGCTGTTATGTGATTAGGAGCCCATTGGCCCTGATGCAAATTTTGGGCCCCACATACTCACGGTCCTTATCAGTCCCAATCTGTGCACTTTCTTACAATTGTTTGGTTGGCTAATACAAAATAGAGAGCCAATTAGGGTGGCAAGTATACAAAGTTGATCCTGTTACACCGGCTAGTGGGCAAAACTGTGCCCCGATCTGGTGGACAGTGGGCAAAACTGAGGTCAATGTACTTGCTGGTCTCCACGGCAAACAGTCTCTCCCGCTAAAAGATGGAGCATATCCTGTCCTGCACTATACTCTGGATAATGGAGTCTAGTGAAGGTAATACTTATAGAAGGTCCCTCTCCTGCAGGGCACCTCATTTTCCCTGATGCATTACCAGTAGGGCCTTTGTCCGTCCAGTGGGCCCCTTCCAAGCTACAATCTTTAGTGTCAGACCCTCGCTGTCTTTCATGAACACCAATAACCCAGTCTACCGGTGCTTTTCACCTATAGCAGTCCCTTTTGCCTTAGAGCGATATATGCTCAAATTGAAACCCCAGGGAGATTATTTAAGTATGTGGGAAAAGCTTCCCAAAGTATGTTTCCCATGTGTAGGAAAATATGGTAAGGGTCACTGGTAATATTAATGGAGAGAGAGGGCGGGCTCCATTCATCAGGCCCATTCTGGGTCTTCTGGGCCTCCAGCATAAAAATGTAGGCTGATCTGCAACTTCACCTGTATGTGGGTGTTTAAAAAGCAGTCAGGCTTGACACGCAGTCTCTAAGACCTGGGGAGGAGGTTGGATGCCTACTAAGAGACTCTGCAAATGGTGAGCAATTACCTCTATGTTGTGCATGTGTGTGGGACACAAGGTCCTTTACAGGAGAGAGGGTGTTCCTGTGTGTTTAGCTAGTGCTGGTAAGGCAAGGAAGTTATTTTGAAATTTTCTCTTTTTTCTGCTTAATAACGCTGGCTGAGGCCAGTTGTACTGAAAACCCTGGACTTGTTTGACTTATCTGCTGCTGTTCATTTCCGTCTATCCCAGGAGATGGCGCCTGTTCCTCTAACGCGGTCACATTAGCAATAAGAGCAATTGACTCTAAAATTATTTTTTTCACTCTGGAACAATAGTTAGATATATTTTTAGTGCTATTGAAACTATTATTTTCGTGTTGAGCTGCAAGTGGTTTTTAATTCAGCGGAAATGGAAACTTCAGTTTATCTGCTTTCGTTTTTTCAGGGTGTGCGGAAGAAGAGTCTTGGTGTCGTCTTGCAGATTTACAAGACTCGAAGAAGGAATTCTTCACATGTATCATTTACCCAGACTCGTGGAGTTGTGATACTGTAACTAACCGTGCTCCAGCTAATTGTGACATTGCTCTCAACAATAAACCACAGTCTTTGTATCACAGGAAAGGTTTGTAGCAGTTACAATGTAACTAATGTCCGATATTACGCTGTAGACGCTTGATAAATGACCGGTGTCTATTCTCTCGGCAGAGACTTTCGGTAACAAGGTGAAACATTTCTACACTCCCATTCCATACCGGAAGCTGGCCGACATATCCGTAAGGAACAGAGTTATAGTGACTGGGACAAGTGTTTCCAATGGGTAAGATCCTGAGGACACTGTTTATTTGTTTAACCTTCAGTTAAATATGGAATATGGAATTGCTGGACCTCATAGCAAAAGTTGGAGGAAGGCTCTGTGTCCACCCTCCCTGGCAGGCCCTATAGGAAAATTTGGATAGGGGTACGGCAGTTCTGTGTTCCTCTTCTGAGAATGCCCGGTCCTTCACATGCGCTCAATGTGCATCACAAGTTTATAACAGGTTTCAAAAGAGCAAAGTGAGGCCTTGGAGGTAGCGTGAGCCTTGGAGGGAGGATGGGGGGGGCCTGACACAACATTGCTGGGCCCCTCCCACCTGTGGGTCCCGTACCCACTATTGCTAAACCCCTCATCCCTTGGCCCCCACTCTAATCTTCTGCTGGTGCAAGTGCTATGAGGCCCCAGGCAGGAACCGCCCTCCGCACCACTTACACTTGTGATAGTTCTACCACTGCTTTCAAGGATCTTTCATTATAGTATATATTTAACTAATCATCATCATCATCACCATTTATTTATATAGTGCCACTGATTCCGCAGCGCTGTACAGAGAACTCACTCACATCAGTCCCTGCCCCATTGGAGCTTACAGTCTATATGTAGTACAGCTACACCCCCTGCAATATGATGTGCATGAATGTCTTATGTAATAGATTCGCTCATCATTAATATGACTACAGAACATTTCTTTCAGAATCCCCTAGGACGAGCTCAGTCTCTCTGCTGCCTCTTCTCATCCTGTACACAAGCTTCCATAATTATTTGTATATGAGTTATGTGTACTTTAAAAAACAAATGATTTTATTATTATAACAGAGCAAATACCTCTAATTTATACTTTTGCATCAAGAAAATGTTTGTCTGGTTTTTTAAAAAAAAAAATTCCCTTAATTTTGTCACCCCCCCAAAAAACTTGCGGCCTTAATTTTACACAACATAAGCCCACCCCTGCGGAGCCCTGTGTATTAACACTAGTTAGAATATATAGTTGTCTGTTTTAAAAAAAATAGGAGACACTTTGCGGCTAATTGAATTCCCCCGAAGAGTAGTCAACTACACCACCAAGATTTTGATAGAAGAAGAACCTACAAGGACCATGTGGACTGAGTCTGCAAAAGCCCCTTATTGTTGTGTGTTTGACCGTCTGAGTGAAGAGAGCAAGAGATATGTTACGAGATGAGACCAACATTAAAAATCCATTGAATTATAATGCAATCTAATTGTTTATAATTATTGCTGCAGCAGCCATAATCATTTCAGGTAGATAGTCATAAATAGTGCAATAACATGTATAAATAGTGCAATAACATGTATAGTGTGATAACATGTATAAATAGTGTGATAACATGTATAAATAGTGCAATAACATGTATAAATAGTGCAATAACATGTATAGTGTGATAACATGTATAAATAGTGCAATAATATGTATAATAGTGTGATAACATGTTTTCTGTTTTATACTCAGATTTTTCCAGTGTGAGCTCCGCTGTGATGCAGATCCGTGCTGTAAAGGGTTTGGATATATGCAAAGACCTGGGATACAAGGTACTTAAAGAAACATGAACAATACCTGAGCTACACATGTTACCTGAGTATCATGGGAGCAGCCATCTTGTTATCTGAACCAATGTTCACCAGAATGCAGCCTATCCAATCATTAGGAGCCTCTAACCATCACTAATGAACGGGGCCTGATTGTCCAATAGGCTCACTAGGCTGCAGACTAGGGCGCTAAGCTTTTTCTGTGGGGGGTTGGGGGGCGCAGGAATTTTGGAGTTGCAACATTGTAACAGGGACAAGTATAAACTGAAATAACTGTTAAAATATAAGAGAGTAGTTGTTCAAAGTAAATAGAAAACAGGAAATGGAAATGAAGTAAGGTTTTAATCTTGACTTAATCCTGATGGTAACGGCTGAAGACATTGAGCCATACTTAGGTGCTTGAGAGTAAGAGAGTAGAAGAGACAAGGATGGCGGCAAGCGCAGGCGTGACAGCCCCTCCCCTGTCACATCTTCACCCTCAGTAGCGCTCATCGTGCCTCCGTTCTGTTATACAGTTCAGATTTTACTGAAAACGAAATGAGTGACAGGATTGTTGTGGCCCTTTTAAGAAGTGGATCTGAGATACGAAAACACGGAAACATAAACATTGATGGGGGGAGGAGGGGGAGGAAGAAAGACTTTAAATTAAAGACAAGTTAATTTTTCCCTACCACGTATTAGCCTGCCGTAGAAGGCGATGGGGGCTCTACGAGCGTATTAGCCGGGGGTGACCTGAACCCTTAATCAGACCCTGCTAAAGGACTAGTTGACTAATCTTCATGAGACTTAAGGCTGGTTTGCTACTGCTTCTTATGGTGGCGATAGAAATAACTTATCAACGCAATTTATCAATATTATATCGCCAGGGAAGCTGCACATATGCATTGGAACTGAACTCCCGGACTTGGCCTTTCAGTTTCACTAGTTAAAAAAAGCAAAAACACTAAATGGTTAAACATACAGTTTAATTATAATACTCTCTCTCTCTCTCTCTATACATATATATAAAAGCTAATAAAGATTGAAACACTATATAATAATAATAATAATAATAATAATAATAATAATAATAATAATAATGATAATAAACATTTTTTCATTCACATTTTTCTGTTATCACTGTTCTATTTGCACCAATGACCCTTGATAAAAAGGCTTCCCCATGCTTTTGTGAAAACCTGTGAAACCTATTGCTTAGACAGGTGTTATTCTTGTTTTTACAGGAAGAAAAAAATGGCTGCCCCGTTGCATGCTCTTAACAGGTGCACTTTCTGTGGGTAAATGTATCAAGCTGAGAGTTTTCTGGCGGGTTTTAAAAACCAATCAGATTCTAGCTATCATTTATTTAGTACTTTCTACAAAATAAAAGCTAGAATCTTATTGGTTGCTATAGGCAACATCTACACTATTCAAACCCACCGAAAACTCTCAGCTTGATACATTTACCCCCTGGTCTAAAGATTGGAGGTACATAATAGCCACACACAGGGAGCCTGCACAGATGTTCCCCTAGTACAGTCCAGGCAGACTGCGTGTCTGACAGTCAGTACGCTTCTTACATCCGGCCACAGACAGACATATGACGTTTTGTTGCTGGTCGGCTTCCTGACATTCCACCGATCAGCGTGAGCAGCCTGTAGGCGTTATTTTTTTGTCAGGAAATTTTTGGCAAATTGGGGTTAATTTCTGATTTTCCGAATCGGCGGATTCAAATCCCCATCTCTCATATGTACTTTTCTAGCAAACAACCCCTCTATGAAGAATATTTAATTTTACCTCCACAGTACATAGGCGTATTTACCATTCACTGAATATTTACAGTAATAAATCAATTGTAATCTTTAAAATAGCACAATTTCTTTTTTTTTTTAGACTTTCTAGGTGCACGCTTTAATGTCAGACTCTCTTGCATGATGACTTTAGCCCCAGGCCATCCTTGTCCTTGATTACAACATGTATTTTATTTAATTCCAACCTGTGCAGCGTCAGAGACCAGGTGTGTTGTACAGCACAATGCAGCACATCCACATGGCCGCAAGGCAGTCACTGTTATGATTAATAGGTAAAGCATTGAACAATGCGCTTACTTGCAAGTTAATTCGTAAACTAAAAGACAGGGCTGTAACCCACTGTAATCTGCTCTTAGTAAAATAAATAAATAGAGATTCAAAGCATTGCATTCATACAGGAGTTCTTGGAAAGGCTGGGAGTAGCTCACTTCTTAATCTCCGTTCTGTTCTCCCTTTTAAAGGAGTTTGAACACCCCACCCCTAGGTCCGAATTTCAGCATTTGCTGAAAAGCCTTCTCCATAGAGGCACTTGAGCTCGCCCTCTCTACCATATGTGCAAAATAACCGTACAAAATATGTTTATTTTTCTAGTTATTTAAAATGATATTTTTTTTGTACACTGGCAGACATAAATAAGGAAAAAATATGGAAGATGCAAGACAGGGCCGTCTGCGGTCTGTCTATATAGGGAACATAATCAAACTGGGGTACACTTATTAGTGGGGTGTCCCAAAGATTAAACCTCGCCCCCGTCATTTCATCATCATCATCATCATTTGTTTATATAGCGCCACTGATTCCGCAGCGCTGTGCAGAGAACTCATTCACATCAGTCCCTGCCCCATTGGAGCTTACAGTCTAAAATTCCCTAACACACACACACACACAGACACAGAGAGAGAGAGAGAGACTAGGGTCAATTTTGATAGCAGCCAATTAACTTACTAATAGGTTGTTGGAGTGTGGGAGGAAACCGGAGCACCCGGAGGAAACCCACGCAAACACGGGGAGAACATACAAACTCCACACAGATAAGGCCATGGTCAGGAATTGAGCTCATGACCCATACACTGTGAGGCAGAAGTGCTAACCACTTAGCCACCTTGCTGTCATTTGCAACCAACCTTATTATGAATACCCTGGTGGGAGACCTGTGAAGTAAGGAGCCCATCCTTAAATAATTGACTTTGTAAATGTAACTTTGCCATGTGAATTTAGCAGGACATTGCTTTTAGGTTGTGTAAACACGCACCCTCATTCTTCCAGAGAGGATGTGTTTAATGCTGGCCAGTTTGGGAATACAGTCGTGTTCGGAAGATGCGGGCTACTCTTGGCGTGTTGTAAACTGCAGCTTGCCAAATGAGGGGATGGAAACTTTGCCATTTGGGTGGTACCAGAAACCAGGTAACTGTATATCAAGTAATATAAAAAAAAATTAGCGCTTCTCCTTTAAGTGAGTATCTGCTGCTGAATGACGTGGGAAATAATCACCAAAACTAATCTCTTAATTGTCACTTATTGTGATAATGTAATGATCTTGCACATAAAGATAAAGATAGAGACATACAACTATTAAATGTTTATGCTCTTCTGTTAAAAAAAGGGTGGTAGGTATTGAGCACTCAGTAATATAAACAAGGAAGGAACTCTTACCCTAGTCTCTCCCTGATGGAACGTGATATACCGTCCTCCTGATTGTTCCCAGCAGACTTGCCTATCGATGGAGTTATTCTGAGAGATATTTTCTCTAGTGTTTGTGCAAATCTTCTTTACAACCTTTACTGCGTCCTCCTCCGTTCTCCTCCGTCCGTCCGGAGGTTCTTGGAACGCTCGTGGAACGCAAAGTGCTTCCTGGCAGTACAGAAGCCTGAGTAGCTCAAAAACCTTTTCAAATAGCTTCTAACCAACGCGTTTCGTCCTAATGAAGATATATCCTGAAGCACAGCAATTAAGTTACGCTGAAATTAAGAGATTCGTTTTGGTGTATATCAAGTAATGTTCTTTTTACACCTTTGTGTATGGATTTTAATGCAAGATGCCTTTTTTGTTGCCCTCATTATGGATTGAAAATAATAATGTATTTGACTTTCAAAACTACAGTTATAAATAACAGTTATTTAAAGGGTATCTCCCCTCCCCCCCTTCCAAAAAGTAAAAATGTGTGGAGTTATGTGAAATAAAAGAACAAATAAGACTCACTTGCCCGCACTCCCTCGATCCCTTTTGTCCAGAGATACTTGTAATGGTTTGGGGCTGGCTTGTTGTCTAGCAGTGTTGTCAAGGCCCCTCCTTCATCAGCTTCCCATACTGTCCTATTCAATAAGGGAGAACCGGTAGGCAGTGTTTTGGATGGACTCTTTTACATTTACCCCTCGGCACACAGAGGACTCTCAGACCATAGAGTCCAATGGGCACACAAAGCATATGCTTAAATTGACTTGTATATGGCCCATCAAGCCTTAGAGAAGATGTTAATTCCAGACAGCAATGACAAGACTCTGACTAAGTTCTTTCAGAAGATAAATACGTATAAAAGTATTTGTATAAACTAAGCTCATTAGCCCTGTTTCCCTATTGCAGTTGACCGTCAGACCAATGCTCCGGCCGTTTGTCCACCCGTCGATGTCACTTACAATACCGACCAAGAAGGTAATTAATTTCTTTGTCCCCTTGCATTGGCCTACATATGTTGTCATATGTTTATTTTATTCTTAAATAAGGAACAAGAAAACAAGAGAGCTGTATTGGGAGAACAGGTGAAAATTAATGATAATTCTCCTGACTAGTGAATCTCTCTGTCCGACAAGAAACACTAGTGACTGAGGCCATTTCAACCTTTAAACATTAAGGGCCTGATTCATCAAGGAATGCAAAGTAAACGTAACTTGCGTTTAAAAAATCGCAAGTAACTTGTGCGTACATACGCCTCTACTCAAGTATACGCAGATCTCCCTTGCACACCCTTTCTGTACATTGCCTACCTTAGTCCTCCCCATCCCTCCCACGTTCTGCCTTTCAAATTGTAGTCTTTTGGAAGTGTCGTTTGCGTGTAACCGTGAATTGCATGCAGTTGCGTTCACTGGTGTAAGCCTTGTTCTGGCGCATGCGCAGAGCAGTTTCATGTAAGATACGGCAGGTCAATGGACATACGTTCCTAGTTGAATCAGGCCCTCAATCATTAAGACCATCATGCTTCCTCTTTTGCAGAGTGTTTCTTTTTGTACCAATATTTTTTATTTTCATTATTTTACAAACCATTTACAAGTCTCTCTCTGTTCTACATAAAAATAAAAAAAAAATTGTATTGAATCCTGAGGTGTGATGCTTCCAATCTCCCAGTGCTGTGCGAAAAGCAAGTGCTGGGGGCAAGGGACTTTGGACCCTTCCCTTACGGTAAAAGACCCCATTCCTCCCCATCCACAGGAGCTAGAAGGCCCCAGAGGTGGACAATGGTCTTCGGGTCCCTTTTGCTGGAGCAAGGGGAGGCTCCTCGACCTCCAGAGACAAGATGCCCCTTAGTGTGCAATGGTCTTCAGGTCCATATTCGTCGCATGGCTTGGATGGGCCTCTTTTTCCCTGAGGTAGGCCAAAGATTCCCTTGAGGATCTGGTTCTTCAGTTCCCCTTAGAAGGAAGGAGCCTACGATGACTAGGGGAGAGGGTTGCCCATAAGAGGATAAAACCAAGAAAAAAAACGTGAAAAAGTGTACAGTATTCAATAAATAAATAAATAGTGGCAGTTAAGGCCAATAAAAAAATTGTCCTTGCCCCGGCTAATAGGCTCGGGCGAAGGAAAGATGGCACTGCCTGAAAATTAAAAGTGCAAAGTGCTGCCCAGGTGCACGCATTTTCAGGTTGTGGCTTTAGTGATGGAGCAGGACTTTGAGGTGGGCAGGGCTGTAGTGATCTTAGAAGTAGGTGGGATTCTATTTACTAACCCACCACATTCTAAGCTCACAAATAGCCAGATTTATTCTGGAATCCACGTGAATACTTTATTATATGAGAGCAAGATGAAAGGGCAATGTGTCAAACAGATGGCTGGTAGTTCAACTACTGCGGTCTTAAAAAGCTATAATTTCCACTCTGGCTAGATACACATACTTTTCTTTTACAGCTTCAGTAGTAACAGTTGTAATATTGATATATATAGCCAGGATTTCTTAACTGTAACGTTTTCTGAAAAACCTCCACAACTATTGTTGCTTTTAAAAGTACATGAGGATAAATGTGCAGCCGATGCGAATCCTGTGCACACTGCAAATATGTTTCGGCAACTGGAAGCCTTTATTTGGTGAATGTGCCCACTTATTGGCACATGCTTGCTAACTCTTTAGTAAAAGAGATCTAAATTTTAGAGATGCTCAGGCTCGGTTCCCCGTGAACTGATCTGAGCCGGCTCGGTACTTTTGCGCGCCCTTAGAATTGAAAACGAGGCTAAACGTCATTGTTACGTTGTCGGATCTTGCGAGCTTTGGATTCTATAAGTACCACCCTCCACGACGATCCTGCTAATTGTCATTGCTGAAAAAGAAATAATAGGTCTGGCAGGCTTGGTCTTCTAAATTTGCAGTCACATTGTACTGTGATATATAGGTAACATACAAAGAGGAGAGCTCTATTGCTCCACTGCTAATTGTCATTGCTGAAATAGAAATAATAGGGCTGGCAGGCTTGGTCTTCTAAATCTGCAGTCTTTGTTTGAAAGTGTATGAAAATAATATTGTGACATGTGAGGTGGTCAAAATTGACTGCAAATGACTTGAAATTAGTGTTATTGAGGCTAATAATAATGTAGGGGAAAAAAAGCACAAATGTGTGATTTTAGCAAAAATAATAGGGATTTTAGAAGAAAAATCGGGATCCAAAACCAAAAAGGGCGGTTTTGCCAAAATAGGAAGTTAATCCAGATCCAAAACCAGAACACGGGGGTCAGTGAACATCTCTACTAAATTTTACTAAATATATGTGTACGATATAAATGACTGAGCTACAGCGTTAGTGTAATTGCAAATTCCAAGAATGACAAAGGTTGCTAAAATGTAAAAAAAAATGAACAAGATGGTCAATTGAAAGTGCCTCTGTAAGAATCCAGTGAAGTTGTTCTATAGAATAAAACAGTATAAAAATTCCATATTCATTATATCTAACTTAGTTGTAATTAGAGTACGATAGGCGTGCACCATCTGCACTAATGGCGTAGTCTTTTGTTATAGTCTTCTTGATGCTTGATAGGCAGGGGTTCCAGGTCTAGTTGTAAGATCTTTGGAGTGCCGAGAAGCAGTCAGGTGAGGCTATAGTGTATCTGTAGCATGTTTACACCAAGATTAGTTAAGTAGTAGTGTGCAGTAGGTCACACTGAGTTCTTTCTTAGTTGCACTGCTCGTGCCTGTTTATAGAGTGGTATTGATTAAAAGAACACTAACCCAGGACTGACGTTGGTATCTTCTGCACCTACCCGCTGGAGATGACTCCATGAAGTCCTTTTCCGTACTCTACAGTACATGCACGTAAGTGGCTTCGTTGCACAAATTTCGCTCCCCTATACCCGTGCTTGTTCCGATACCTGCTCTGCTAGCTGCAGAGCAGGGACCTGGGAACTTAAGGTGGCACGTTTTTTCGGTGCAGACAGGCTGGCGGGTCACCCTGGTAAGCTGGCACCTCCTGCCAGGCTCACAAGGTTCCATCGGCCCTGCACTAACCCACTGCCTTGTGTTTATGTCCTTTTGTGGGAGGAATAGTATAATAAGAACAGTAATATGTGTTATGGAAGAGGGGGAGGTGGTGGAAGGTGGGGATAAGAGTAGGTGTGCATAAAAAACATGACCTAGCTTGTGTGTGTATACTTACCGCGTGTTGCTATTCCAGCCTTTATATTCAGAAACAAGTTTTCTAGCTTGCTCTGGTGTAGTTGTGCATATATATATATTTTCCTTGATGGGGAAATCAGCCAACAAAGCAGTGTTGTACTTGGTGGAGATCTGTTCTTCCTGTGCCTTTATGGATTTTCTGTAGACTGTGAGGATGAATCCAATCTCTAATCTCCAGCTCGGTGCTTCCTGACCTGTGTTATCAATGTCCAAGGTTCTGCATCATCCTTTTGACCCTGGAGCTTCCACTACTTGGTCAACTGTGGATCACCGAGCCTCTCTCCTTCTGCCAGTTCAGCAGCCTCTGGATACTCTCGTTCAAGACTCCATCACCCTAGTGACTAGGCTCTTTCTCCGCCGTAGCCTGCCCACTACTGTCAGAAGCTACTGCACACCTCCTGCTGGACCCCTGGAAGATTTCCGCTACACCCCTGCCCCAGACCTCTGTCTTCAATTCCCCCCCCCCCCCAATGGGCCACGTAGACCCCTTTTGCTGGGATTCCTGGTTACTGGCATACTGCTCTTGCCTGGAACCGTCTCTTGCCTGTATTCTGGCCTGCTCTGAACTTGGTCTCCTTTGCTATGCCTCCTGGATACTGGTCTACTGTTCCAGACACCCCTGATTTCCTCTCACTTTCCCTTAAAATAGCACCAAACTATTTCCACCAGCCCCTCTCGTGCCTTCTCTGGAGCGCGCCAAGCTCGTGCCCAACCTGTCTCCAGTACTCCTTTCACCTTAGTGCTTTCTCAGATCCATCCTCCTATTATTTCTCATTACCGTCTCCCTCTAGAATGTAAGCTCTGATGGCCAGGTCCCTCTACCTATGCTCACCATTGCCCTTATCTGTCCCGGTCTTTATCTTATTTAAATAATCTCACTTCTCAATTTAAAATCTATTTCTTGCCTGTTCCGGATCATAGCGCACCTGCACTGAATTTCTGTTACACCTCAGCTTATGGCTATAATTGTTCAGAGAAGCACATGTTTATAAGTCAGTCTTTCTGTGATCCCCATTTTATTGTATACATCCCTATTGTATTACATACATTTTTATTCTATACATTGACTACTATCGGTTCTGCTTCACCCTCTCATTTAAAATGGACCAGACATCGACCCTAGTGGTCGAATTATAATGGTAAACTGAAGAATGATTGCCTCTTCTCTCTTCCATATGGGAGTGCTATTGTTTGTATTATAAAGATCTTTATAGAATGTGTAGAATGAGTGTATGTGAAACCTAATTACAGCACCAGTGAATATTGCATGAATTCAATATTGCTTATAAAATAGTTTGTATAGATATAACTTTATTCAGTTGAAAAAAGCAAACAAAATCCCAGCACGTTATTGAAGTAATTTAAAAATAATACATTTTTTATTCTAAGAAACAAAAAACAAAAACAAAAAAACAAATCAGATAAGAAGAGAAAGGATGAGAGGACGCAGCTGTTTTCTGTCAGACGAAGGGGTCAGCACCTATAAATATAATGTACCCAGCTATAATTTGCTGGCTGTCTCAGCGGAAGAATGACAAAAATTACTAACGACTGTAGTTTTATACTATACTGGCTTCTGTAATTACAGAGACAAAATGATAGGCTTGTAAGATATTTTGAAACAAATACACGTTTAGAAATCACTGGCTGCCGTTTCACCTGTGCCTGGGAAGTCTTCTATATTTCTACACCACATAATGACACAGCTGGGACAGAGTCACGGCGTTCTATGGTAATAGTAAGAATGGTTCTACAATAAACTACAATCAAATACATGTGATATTGGACTGATAAATGTTTGTAGATAATCACATGCTTTTCGGCTTCAATAAATGTCTTCTTTATGTACCAGACACTACTAGTGACCATTTTCGACTGTCCAAAATCAGGTGATCAGGTGACGATTGAGGGCAATAGAGAATTTTTCAGAGTAGAATGGAAAACAATGTCAGTTGAGGGGATTCTTTATTATTTTGGTTTTTTTTTGTTTTCTTTTGTGCATACTCACTTATTTTTCCTCTCAAACCAGTTATGTTTTTTATGTAGAAAATGACCACTGATACCTCTTCAATTTCACTGTTCTGCTGGATTTCCCAATGGAGAAGTCAAAAGCTCCATTTAGGTATAATTCTGTGGACAGGGCAAAGCATGATGGTGCAGCATCATTGAAACAATGACAAATCTGTTGTACGTATTTCCAGAGGCGTAGCAATAAGCTTAGATGCCCCGAGCATGCCCCTCCCTGTTTCAGTTATTTTCTGCCATTCTGTTCTCCCTTCCCTCCTGGTTGCCCCACCCCCTTTCTCCCGCTCCCTCACTCCCCACTCTCCAGTACTTACAGGTTTCTCTCTAGTGTCACAATCCATGTGCGATTCAACATACAGAGGAGCTTTATTTTTCTCACCTCCATGTTCCTCTAAACACCGCGAGTGAGTGGGAAGTAATGGTGCCGCAACTCTTAAGGGAGCAGGAAGGAGGTGGAAGAAAAAGACGGAAAACACAGCTCTCCAGGATGATTACATTCTAGAGGGGGGGGGGGAGCATTCACCCCCTCTGCCCCACAGAGTGCGGGAGCACATGCTCCACTTGTTTCGTCCACATTACGCCCCTGTGTATTTGTAACAATATTAAATGTTTGCTATGTTACTTTGTACCATCTCTGTGTACTGTGTTCCGTATCTTCACTCAGCCTGTGGTGTCCAGCCGGCCTGGACTGGGAATCTGGCACCTCTGGCATTTGCCTGATGGGCCTAATGAGTCTGAGAGATTGTTGGTGGGCCAATCTGGGCTATAACTATAATTGATGCTTCCACTGCACACTCTACTATCTATTAAGTACAGCAATACAGTATCGGGGGCTGAGTCATGAACTACCCTGAGAAACGTGGAGCCCTCTGTGGCGTCAGTAGGATGGTCTTTATTTAGCATTGGCTGACGTGCTTTACATACCAATCTTGGTTTTCAGTCCCAGTCCGACCAGACATTAAGGGGCCCATGTAGAGTTGTAAGCAAATAGCGTTTCCGGCATATAATATGCTCTTTTACTTCTTTGCATGCCCACAAAACACTTTTTAAAGTTGGGGCTTGATACTAGTGTAAGTTATAAATTTATAACAATGACAATCAGCTTAGATGCGTCCAGCTCAACATATCCCATGTTGGGCTGGACAGAACATTTTGTGAAAGAACCTAAGTTTGGATGCATCCTAATTATGCCAGTAGAGCCAGGGTTGGTGAACGGGGAACTATTTGGTTTTAATAGAGGGAGTCAAAAAATAAGGGTGGTCTCCTCAACTAATCCCACCACTGAAATGCTTGGGGTAGCCTCCTTGGTGGCTGTGGTGGCTAGGGCACAATGGGAACCCCCAAAGTAGGCAACTAGGCAGCCCAACCCAAAGTTCCTATGTGATGTCAAATCCAAGGTAGGACCTTATACAACTAAAAACAATCACCTGTTTTCCATTAATATCTTTAAACCAAAAAAGATGGATTACCCCCATCACCACATTTCAAAGCTCCTATTTCTTCATGAACAGAAAGGCGAGACAGACTGGGTTATGTTCCATCCTTACGAGGCAGGACACTGAGTTTTCCTCCCCCAGATAACCCCTTGCTTTCTTCCAGTATCTTTAGATTTTCCTGCCTCTTCTGTCTTCTTCTTCCCTCTTAGGCTTCTACTTTATCTTCTCTCTTCTGTTCCGCTTGGTGTAATGATGGGCACTCAGAGCCTCTTATACCCTGCACTACGCTCTGACTGGTTGGTGTTGCCACACTTGTGGCTTTCTTTAGACAGTCTCATTAAGGACCAGGACTGTCTCTAATAAAAATATAATGTTATTAAGAAATAAAAACACATGTATTGATTGTTACGAGCCTCCACATTAGCCGTGATGGCTCAGCTGGATCTGCCCTTGGGTGCCTCCCAGCTGTTGCTCTGGCAGCCAGGACGTCACCTCTGGCCGCAGCGTCCTGGCTGTTGCCAGGGCATCTGGGATGCTCTTCTCCCTGCCGCTGCGTCCCACCATTTAATCTGACAGTCAGGGTGCGCGCGACTAAGGCTATTTAATTGGAAGCCTCGTTTGCTGATTAGAGAGGCTGGTGTTCTGCCCTGTGATTGGCTCCTTTCTGTATTTAAGGCAGGGAAGGCTTAGCCTGCTCCATGATTCCTGTGGATACTCGGCCTGTTCTGATTGAGTCCCGTTGTGACCCTTGGCTTGTTTCTGGACCCTACTTGTTCGCTGATTGCCCCTGACCTTTGGTTGTGTCTCTTGGATATTCCCAGCTTGCTGCCAGCCCTGATCTTTTGCCTGTCCGTGACTACCCCGCTTGCCTCTGACCCACGACCTCTGGCCTGTCCTTGATTATCCATGTGCTGTGCCGCTGGTTCCTCTGCCTTTACCTCCGTACTACTGTGACTGTGCATAAGCTTTTACTACACTAGAGTTAAGTCCTGGGGGCAGCCAAGTACCTGTAAGTTCACCAAACCCTACGGGAAAGGCGGCTGCTAGAGGTGAAGACCTCTACCACCAGTTCTAAAAGCTCATTTCAGTTGCTGGTAAGCCGTAACATTGATTATATTTGTTAGTGCTAAAATTGTTATAACCTTTTGATAAACCAACCAGGGTAGCAGAGTTGCTTTCTAGAAGAGCTCCACCAAAGTGATGGTACTCCCCTGCACCCACCTGCAGTACTGCAGTGTTCTCGTGTCCGGGAAACCCAATATACACATCATTCCCACTGCAGTAACACTCTACAGAACGTTGAAGGACAGGTGTATTGGTTCAAAGTTCTTCTGGATGTGGACCATAGAGAGCTTACTATTACCCACACAGGCAGGGGTGCATAAAATGGGGACTTAGGGGTTCATGAAATGAATGCATTTAGCAGCTGTAGCATTGATTGTCAAAGAGAAAAAAATAACAGGTGAATTTCTCCCTCAAGAGTTACACCAGTAAACACTTAATTTAGATTTAGGACCCAGTCCAGCTTTTGGGTGCAACAGTTGCATCTGAAAAAAAACATTGCGTTGAAGGGGCATAAATGTAAAATATACAACATGATTAAAGTTGTGAGAGGGGTGTTCACTAGCCCAAGGCTGAAATTCAGTGTAAAAATAGAGCTAGTGTGTATGTCTATGTCGTGTGCAGTATTTACTGTGCATGCAAAATACGTTTATATTTGCACCCTCCCTTTGCAGTGCTGCTCGGTTTATGAGGCTGCAAATTCTACACCTGGGCAAAATATGCACCGAACGCTAAATCAGCCCAACTACGTTTTCCCATCTCAGTACATGATTTAACATATTGACATTATTTTGTCTTTAATAACGATTTGAACAATTTGATAGAAAATGTTTTGTAAGAATGTTTTAATTCATTCTCTCTTCTACGTGACAGTGTCTGTGGGTGAATGGCTGATCGTGGACAGCTCCTCAGTGGTCATCGATCCTTCTCTATCCAAGTACGATACCGTGCGGATCAGCCGGACGTCTCCCAGTACGCTCAGTAGGGAGCAGAGATATTGTCTGTCAGGTAAAGATATTATTATTGTTTATTACAATGCCCCCATCTGTGGGCTTTATTTGTGTGTATTATGTATTAATAGAATGATCATATTTAATGACATAAATTAAATCTGAATATTATGGTTAATATGATAGAATAATTAATATGGCTTATTTATGAATGTGTGCAGTGCAGTCACCCATGGCAACCATTCAGCAGTTACATTGGGTCAGTCTAATGCAAGGTACAATAATATAAGAAATACCTGATATAATGAGTTACTGTACTGTGTAGTTGTGTACCTTTTTAGTAAATAGCATCATATGGACCTTTGGCTACCCTTAAGGCAGGGGTCAGGGAATTTTTTTACCTTTTACCCCAAAATATCTTTAGATACGCCGACGTTACCCCCTTGATTTGAAAGGAAGGAAATCATATATTATTAATTATTGGAATTCAAAATTTTATTGAATCTGTTCAAAATTTCTTTGAAAGCTTCAACTTCAAAACTTCAGGTTTTGGAGAAATGATGTTGCTTCATTTTTGATACGAGAGCATCAATATTGGGGCATTTTGATGTCAGAGCAATTTGGATACAGTCTTTAGCGTCCAATCGATTTCTCTGCTTTGTTTCTATGTTCGTTAGAGTGGAAAATCCTTGTTCTCAAAGGTAGGTTGTTGCAAAAGGCAGCAACTTTTTGACTGCCTCATCTTGTGCAATGTTGATGCCTTTGCAGCTGTTGACATCCAAAAATATGACAGATCTGCTTTGTTTTCAAAAGCATTACGTGCTTCTTTATTGCATCGAAGGTCAAGAAGTGCCTCTGCCAACCCTTGAGGCTCTTCTGGTACAACAGCAATTTCACATTTAAAGGGGTCTACAATCCAACTGACAACATGTGAATTGGAGGCAATAACCCCAGGAATTTCATTTTGACCCTATTTGAGGTAATTTACCCCTGTTCCCTGACCACTGCCTTAAGGCTTATTCACACTTTGTGATGCTTTTTTTATGCACACAAAAATGTTCGCACACACCAGGGGAACAGATATATTATAGCTGCAGCGCCGTTACCTGTGTCCTCTGGATTTTGCACACAGTGCTCCTGTCAGTATTACCATCACTAATCTATATGATAAATATCTTTTTGGTCATACTCAGTCTTATTTTTTTACTGTGTTATTTTTTTACTGTGTTTGTTCCCAGTTTTACAGTGATGCAGAGTATGTGGGCACTATGTAAAAAATGATGATAATAATAATAATGTTAATAACGTGTCCTCCTCCCCTTACAGCAGCACACAATGCACCTGGAATGCAGATGTTTAGTTTTGTTGCATCCTGCACGCTACTGAGTACGACGAAGGCATTTACCATAGAGATCAATAATCTCTCTAATAACAGGTGTTCCAGCTGTCTCCGTCTTACTGTGCCACGGCGGCAGTAAAATGTAAAAATTTATTTTATTTAGTGTGTTTGAACCTTAAAACAATTGCATTCTTCCTGTACAGTAGATGTTTTTTTCATGCAAATTTAAATATAAAAGACTATTTTTAATCAACATCTTCAAAAAGGCCTAAAATCAGTGATGGGTAACAGGCGTCCCCCCGAGCCTTCACCTACTGTCCTCAAAGTGTATCGTGTTGCCTGTGCCCTCCTTCACCCCCACCTAACATACCCCTTAATGCCCCTTTATACCCCAGCTAATTATAATGCTGCACTCGCATACATTATATATCATCCTCTTTACAAACGTTCCTTGGTATACCAGGTCTAGCTTGTGTTTTAAGCAGACATTATAAGGAGTCAGCACTGTATATGTGCAAGCCAGAAGTGTCATAATGACTGACCCTGCTGGATGGCTTAAGTGGCTGCTGGTACAGTCTCACAGCTGGGGTTCCTTGGCTAACAGCATTTTTTTTTTACAAAGAAACAAAATATGTTTAACATTTTAAAGAGGATAATACATTACAGGACTTTACATAAATAAATTTGAGTAATATTGGCAACATTGTTTCCTCTCTCCTCAGAATGTGCAGCCGTCCAGTCCTGTGTTACCACGACTGTTACTGTGCAGGAAACGACAATAAGATGTATGTTTTACCCCGAAACCCAAATCTGCGACTACAATCTGAAAGGTCATCGCTGTCAGCTTATGGTGAAAGAGGCAGCAACTTATATCTACAGAAAGAGAGGTGCAGTAAACATTGTATTTAAATAAAGTTTTAGATTGATCAATCTTAAATAAAGGGAAAAGTTAAGGTGTTGCCCATAGCAACCAATCAGATTTTAGGTATCATCTTCTAGAATGTAGAACCTGGAACCTGTTTGGTTGCTATGGGCAACACCTCAATTCCTCCTGTTTAGAAGGTTTGATAAATATATCCCTTAAAGTATGTGTTTTATAACACATTAAGGGGGAGGGGTGGGGGGTTTAAGCAGACTCTGGTCACCTGTGATAGTTTCTGAGAGTTTTATGTCATGCATATGTTTTTAGTGTTGTTAATACTGCAGACTGAATAAAATTCTATCATAAAGAATAGTGTATTTGACATAAAAAATAACTTTCTTATGCATTTTTTTTGTATGATAGTTCAATATTATGAAATCCTGTCGCCTACGCACAGACGCATCCCATTAAAAGGAGGATTTGGGAAGTTACCGTTCCAGATTTGAAAAAAAATGTGCACATAATTTTAAATGTGTCAACCCGTTTACACGTACTTTGTGCGTATTCATGAAACATGAATTTATGCTCAATCCATATTTTTTCTGCACATGTGAATCAGCCGTTAAACTCCAATTATTGGAATTAAAAAGGACTTGGCTAGCTAGAAATGTCAAGGAATTAAATGCTCCTCAAGGACCACCAAGGCGGCAATCCGACAGAAATGGATTTTAAGCGCTAAATTAGCAACTGTGTTAGTTATGGAAATCCGAGTTCCGTGAAGAATAAAATGAATGTTATGAAGTCTTCACATTTTTTTAAGTTTCTAAGGTTTAGAAGATTAAGATTCACGCTGTTCATTTATAGATTTAACAGGCAAAATTGAAGTAATTTCTTAAACTCCCTGTTTCAGCTCCTACACGACCTTTGACACCGGTGACCATTTCTCATGGCGCTGTATTGGGCAAGTTCCAATCCGTTCTAATTGGTTCTGACGTTAAGAATGTGGATCAGTACCTGGGTGTCCCTTATGCCGCCCCGCCAACTGGTGAGAATCGTTTCCGTCCGCCACAGCCATTTACCTGGACAGGTACCCGGAATGCCACCTTTGTCAGGTGAGTCATATGATATTTTTTGGGCCAATCAAGGCACAGGGGCAATCTGCTTCTGCTCATTTGTGATGTCTTTACTCCTCCTTTTGCGCTATACGGGCCTGATTGATTAAGGAACGTAAAGCAAAAAAAGGAGTATCTCTGCACCTTGGCAAAACCATGTTGCAGGTAAATTTAAAAGGGGGGGGGCAGATTTATAGTTGGGGTAGGACATGTCCTAGATCAACTTTTTTTTTCAGTGTAATATATGTAAAAATATATCAAGTATTTGTGTGCCTTACGGGAAAAACAGCCAGTATTTAACTTGTGTGCAAAATAATAAACTAATTTGCACCCCTTGCATTGTAACATGGTTTATCCAGAAGAAAATGTACTCCTTATCTTGCCTTACTTTCCTTAATGAATCAGGCCCTACATCTGCTTGTGTGTAAGATAGCTGCTTTGGCATACAGAACTTTACGTAAAAATGGGTGAATTTAGCTGAGCCGCGGGTAGTACCAAGCAACCGATGCTGTCACACAGCAAAACCCCAGAAAAGGGCCACTTTTTGTTCCAAGTATTTTATTAAGAAAACAAAAGTTGACTGTGCTAAAGTTAATGGATCTGATTCATCAGGGAGAGCAAAGCAAAAAAAGAAGTAAATTTGATCCTAGACAAAACCACGTTACATTGCAAGGGGTGCAAATTAGTTTATTACTTTGCACATAAGTTAAATTTTCATGTATCACACAAATACTTGTTAGCTTTATTTTTACACTGAATTTTAAAGTTGATCTAGGACACGCCCTATCCCAACTAAATGTCTGTGCTCACATTTTAAATTTAATCCCCCTCCAATGCAACATGGTTTTGCCAAGGTGCAAAGTTGCTCATTTTTTTTCTTGCTTTACTTTCCCTAATGAATCAGGCCCAATGTGTGCTGTTAGTTTCTGAGAGGTCGCTCAATGGTCAAACTCCCCCCAATTAGTTTTATCACAACACAAGAGTCAAGCAAGCAGCTAAACCACAGGGCGTGTGGTTGCAAAGTAAAAATAAGTGTGTCCGTTTACACTAATATCAAAAGCTATTTTGGGAGGTTCTCTTGAAGTTGGTGCTACCCGCACAACTAAAATAGCAACAGAATTTTCCTTTATGAATACATGCAACATAACAACCTTCTGAACCCCTGAGAGCTTCTCAGTTCACCGACTGACTCAAAAGCTTTACCAAAAGCAGCGAATGCTCCCTCGAACCAGAGACCAACATCAGGGAGTATAATTACTAAACTGCGGGTTTGAAAAAGTGGAGATGTTGCCTATAGCAACCAATCAGATTCTAGTTATCATTTATTTAGTACATTCTACAAAATGACAGCTAGAATCTGATTGGTTGCTATAGGCAACATCTCCACTTTTTCAAACCTGCAGTTTAGTAAATATACCCACTTAGCTCTGAAAGATCAGCGAGGCTAAATATTAATACGTTTATTATAGTCAGCTAGTGGGTACACTATAAATGTATCTGTGCAGTTCAAATATGGGTCAGATTGGTAAAGATATATATATAGGCGTCAGTGAGTGGGTGAATGTTTTGTTTTTTTCAGAAGAGCTTAGAAGGGTGGTTTGACCTCATTAATTGTTAGTTACACCCCTGGTTGGAATAGGGTTGGTATCACATTTTTTTTTTTTAGAAAGAGAGAAATCTTTATTCTTATGTCAGAGAGAGACAGAGGGCTAGATTTACTAAGCTGCAGGTTTGAAAAAGTGGGGATGTTGCATATAGCAACCAATCAGATTCTAGCTTTCATTTATTTAGTACATTCTACAAAATGACATCCCCACCTTTTCAAACCCGCAGCTTAGTAAATCTAGCCCAGAGTGAATTGTAAAAAGTGTTTTAAAAACCCCAAAAAGATTTATAGAGATGCAATGACAGCATTTTTCCACAGGCAAATGTGGAGCATATCATTTTGTTGGCCAGCTCCCAGATTATGTCTACAAATCAAGTTTAGCGACCCATTGTTTGGATCTTAGTTAATAAAATTGTCCTGTCTACAAACAAAGAATATTTTTCCAAATAAATGTGGCATAAAAAGTGAAAACTGTGGAATTGTGTTCAATGATAACAACCATCTTGGT